>NC_051178.1:84671451-84726948 GCF_013339695.2 Rhipicephalus sanguineus
GACATTGTGCGATCCTGCCAGGCAGCGACCAGCCCCTCGCACACTCGCAGACTCTCGCCAGCGAAGTCCCAGCCCTAACCACCGACGGCCGAACTTCCGAGACGCTGCGACTATGACTGATGCACCTGAGGACGACGTGCCTGGTCAGCATACGCCAGAGCTGACCGCATATGCCACGCCAGCCACAGAGGCAGACATCCAGCATGCCGACCTGCGCACCAGCCCTCGTGAGCCGACCACTGAGGGGCTTCCACAAACACAGGTTCACCGTCCGAACCTGCAGCAGAGACCACGCCTGCTCAGCTTCACCACAGGTTTCCTGCGGCGCCCTTGACGCAGGACACCATCCACCCGACAAGTAACCGCTACGCAGGGCATTGGTCGCAACGGCAGCCGACGCCCAACCGCCACACATGTCTACCGCACGCGACTTTACGTCGACGAAGCCACCGCGCTCGACGCCAAACACAGCAGAAGCTTCACACCCGCCCTTCAACGCTACCACGCGGTGCAGCCATCTCCCTCAAGGGTATCTATGCGTTGCGGAGACATCTCTTCGTGCGTCGTCATGTGACCGATACGCACTTGCGTCGACGCGCCCCCCGTCATTTGACCCAGTGGTCAACGCTGCGCCGACGACTGCAACCATATCTGCACCCGCCCTCAACTGCATCTGCGGGCACCTCTCTCAGCTGCGCTCACTCGCGACAACTGGTGCGCTATCGAAAGGCCCCATCAAGTCGCCGTGGGACCCACCTGGGTACGACCACAGCGTACTTTCGCCCGGTTCTTCGTCCGCTGCGCTTCTCCCAGAGCCGCCCGCCAGAGACTTAGCGGTTCCCGAAGGTCCTTGCACGTTCACGACCTGGACTTCTCACGGACCCTCTTGTCTCGCGATAGCAAAATTCTTGTATATACGCCCCCATCGTTTTTTTTTTCATTTCGGCTTCATTTCTGCGGGGGGGAGTAATCTGTAGCGTCATCATCATCGCCATTCATCATCATCGTCATTTTACAACCACCGCGCCGCGTCTCTCGCGCAGCTCATGCCTAGAGCTCGAGGCGCGAGCAGTAGAACGTGCTCACGCTCCTGGAGGCTGGACGCCGGCAGCCGCTGCCGCTCTGCTTGTACTAGGGCCTTCGAATAAAGTGGCGAGATTTCGGCACGGCCACTTCGGCTGCCTTCACGTCTCCCTCTCGCTACACTGCTAAACAACAACAGGCATTGTACAAGCTCTCGTATATCAATGTATATAAACATTCAACTACTTCTGCGAGGACATGTTTTACTTTTGTGTTATACCGATTCCTACGACGGAGGGATCACCCATGTTTTTTTTAGTCTCGTCGACTGTGGTGAAGAGTACTGAACAGTGGTGCCCCAAGTGGCAGAATGATTACTATGTTTCGATATAAGTGGCCTATTTTAAGCGTATTGTAATGATTGTGATATAGATATCAAGAAAGTAAATTGGGCTTTACATTCTACATACTGCTTAGATAATATGGTGGTGTTTTCTGCAAATTCTCACCTCATATTGCTCGTCTTGAACTGCTGGCTTGCAGTTAAACTTCAAAAAATGTCCTTTTGGCGCCCGTCAGCTTACCATCCTAGGCCACGTCGTCCGGAACGAATGCATTTAAATAGATCCTGTGAAACTTCGGGAAGTTGCCGAATATCCCTAGCCCAGCACTCTAAAGGAGATGCGAAGCTTCATCGGGTTGTGTTCATACTTTCGGCGCTTCATCCGCAAAGTCGCACCAAATTTGAAATACTCATTATCGAACTTAAAAGCAGATATTGAAATTGACCGCACACGGGGTGCAAGAAAACGACACCGCCCTGTAGCGTAAGAATAGAACTACTCATGACGAGAGTGACGAAATTTCAATCGCTGCACGTCAAAGCAGCACCTAGTTAGGAAAAACGGCAAGTCGTCCTAAATACACATGTAGATCGCTCATTCTTCTTCTTAAACTATAAACAGGCGTAAACGCTATTTCGCCTGTTTATAGATAAGGTAGATAAAAACAGATAAGCACCAACCATTACACGCAAATGTAAAGTGATCCGCTGGTGCAAATGACATGACTGGCACTGTTTCCTACGTGCCTGGTGCAGCCTGTTTCGGTTGTCGGCTGCAAAGTTCGATCATCGAAATATGAAATTACGTGCAAATTTCGTGATTTCCATATAATGGCTAAGCCGTAGGATGCGACGACTTGCAAATTTCCCATACAAAGAGGATCCCTCAAATCAACAATAAACAAATCATTAACAAATTATTCTTAAATCATCACTTCAGTGCTACTTGAGCTTTGGAAAATTATTTGCCCTCGACGTAGTCAGTGGGAGCAAACGACAGGAGCGTGACCATCATAGGATATTTATAAACTGTACTTTCTGAAAAGCACCCTGTATATGTGCAGATAGATAGATAGATAGATAGATAGATAGATAGATAGATAGATAGATAGATAGATAGATAGATAGATAGATAGATAGATAGATAGATAGATAGATAGATAGATAGATAGATAGATAGATAGATAGATAGATAGATAGATAGATAGAACTGCTTACGACAGAAGTTCTTCAACAATGCAGCTTGTTCGGTACGCTTAATTTTGGTCCTCCGACGAAAGCGCCAATTTTCCTGAATTATTTGGGATAGCGATTACATGGACATTCTAGGCGCATTGTGCCGCCGCTCTCGCTGTGAGGTTCCGCATAAAACCCAAGGGCAATGAGATTGCGCCTCGAATCCTATGTTCTATGAGTGAGTGAAAGGGCGCGTGGGAAAACGTGAATCGCGGCTCAGGCGGAGAGCCATGATACCGGAGTGGAGCTGCGTCGCTGTCGCAACAACCAAGTGCTTTCAAGGGCCCTGGCGCAGTCCCACGCGCAGGAGTTTCACTGAGATGAGCAGACGGCTGATACCACTGAACTTGCTTTTTTCTCAGTGCTCAGATTGCGTTCAATGCGTAGGCAGCGCGCAGGACGCCGTTAGTTATCCTTCTCTCGCCCAATTTCCCCATCTCAGCGGCAGTACAAGGACACTTCTTATCATGTCCGCCTCCGGGCGAGGCTTTCTCTCGATCTTCAGGTGCCATGGCGTGCGTGATGCTTACTACTACTACTACTACTACTACTACTACTACTACTACTACTACTACTACTACTACTACTACTACTACTACTATGACGACGACGACAATGACGATGGCGCGGGGTAGACAAAAAGAGCTTCCCTGTATTAATGATGTATTTGTATCCCAGTCACCAATTATCTCAGCAAATTACACCTGGGACGAATTTCGTGGTTTCAACAAGCGCCGCACTAAGCACTGCACTGCGCATATAGCGGCAAGCTGAGCACATCCAGACATCCCTCTACAGCTGCGCATGTGCAATGTTAGAACTAAAGCAACCGGCAAATTCCACGCATTGTAGGAATTGGTATCATGGGAAGCAGTCAGCGACTAGTCCTGTGCTGCATTTGTTTCGCTTTTAGCAAAGCGTTACGAGGTGTTTCGACGTGTTTTTGTAATTTTACTAGTTGTGTCCACAGCGTGGGCTTACGGCCACGTCGACAGCACTGACCTTATAGGGTAACTTATGATGTGAAATGAAGTCAGCTCTCACGTTAGAGCACGTACGTCCGTATTATCTAAACGAAGTGGATTTCACGTGCGACGATCTGAATATTGCACGTAGCTTTCGTTAGCCTATTCATCCGGTGGTCTAGGGACCCTTGAATTTAGCATGGTTAATTATAGGAATAAAATAATATGTTCCTAAACTGCTATAAAAGCAGAGCCAACACTGGAACCACAGACGCTAACCTGACATGACGCATGTATCATAGGAGCACATATGTAGCATTATTGCTGTTATAGTTAAATAGCCAGCACCACAACCACAGTTGACGTTGCACCGACATTACGCCTGCATAGAAAGTTTGTCCAAAGCCTTCTCTAAACCTGGCGTGGCTCTGTGGTAGGACACCTGACTGCCACCCAGAATGCTTGGGTTCGATTCCTGCTGGGATCGTAATTTTTAATATTTGCATTTTTCGGGTCAACGCTGCCGATGTCGGTTTTTCTTAACGCCCCTATTGAAAATTTATCCACCATGTGGGATGGTGGATTCCACCATCCACCATTATGGTGGATTATGGTGCTGGAAGATGGTGGCACATGGTGTATGCTGGATGCTGGCGTATGATGGATGCTGGGAATAGCGGAGCGTAAAACGGCTCTACAGCGTCGGGACCATCGTGATTAGCTGTTACACATAAATAATTGTATAGAAGGCGATGTAGAAAGCATTAGTACAAAAAACGAAAAAAAGCCGTATGCAAAAAAGAAAATCTGCCGCCACCTGGAGTCGAACCTGCGACCTTCGCATTTCGAGCCGAGTACTTCACCACTACGCCACGCTGACAGTTGCTTTGAGTTCTGCAAAATGACTAGTCAACATACGAATACACCGTTTGGCTTCAGCTTTGTATGTCTCATACTGGACACAGACGCGATCTTCACATCCTACTAAAATTTTCATAGTTATTAAAAGCTAACAAACTGTTGCCGGTAACGAATGGCACGTCGATAATGGCAACAGCGCTAACTTTCTTGTAGAATTCACAACGTAACTCCAAAAAAAGTGTCAAGTTGACCGAGGAGCGGGTATAGTGAACCGAATGTTACAGCTAAGTTTAATTGCCGTTTCTCGCTTTTTCCAAAGGGCGACATGTGCAGAGGCTTTATGTCGACTCAAATTTCATTCGATAAATACGCGCGTACGGTTAATTGAGTATTGTGATGCTTTTTTCGCGCAACCTACAGCGCAGCCGTGCCAGCGCACTGATCTGACGCTGTATCATTAGCTACAACTGCAGAGCAGCTCGGCCAAACGCAAGTGCAGTGCGCGGGAAAAATATGCCATCATATTGGTTCAGTAAGGCGTTCGCATTGACAAGTCTATGTTCTCGCATACGTGTCAGAGAAGCGCCGGCGAGTGCGACCGCCGGCGGTTGGTGAGCGGATCCGTTTCGCGTCGCATCTATTGATGATCGCTTCTTGTGCGGACACCGTACACAAGAAAAAATGCTTCACTTAGGTTAGCCGATGCCACAGCTGTGCTGTAAAGTCATACGTACTCATCGGAATCGTGTATCCTGAAACCCAGAAGTGCCGATAACACGTAGACAGACTCGGTCGGTAAGCTATGCCTAACCTTTGGTGGCAATCATGGTGGTAGAATATGATGGTGGAAGTGATACTTGGTCGGGCTTATCGCGACGCAGGCCGAAGGTAAAAGTTTGTGCATTTTAGCTTCGCACGCATTTTCACTGTTACCTTAAAGTGCCGCTGAGGTAAGTGAGTGTGCAAGAATTGCCAGAGTTGCGTTTCTAGCGTGACGATATCAAGCGGCGGCTGTTTTCTGGTCTACCCGCTGGAAGGGCCCATTTACTTCTCGGCAACTGCGCGCCGATGTAACACAGATACTGTCGCTGTTCACACCGACATTCTAGACTTGTAAACATCACAATGGATCAGCACATCGCGGATGTAAACCTGATAAGTACGTGCGTAAAATGTAAACATTCCCGGCTGCTGTGCTCCACAAATCTTGAGGCGGTTACGCCGCATGAATAAAAAAAAGCGTGCTGGAAAGCTTAATGATCGGCGTTGGCTTCTTTGAACTGTAAACATATTTTTCTACACATTGAACAGCAAAACATTAGAAGTGACAGTGATTTCACATAATGTCACGTGCACTTCCATCATACCACCGTCATCCAGCTTGTTCACCAAGCCATCCACCGAAACATGTTTTGCTCGCCACCATCAGCCAGCACTTTCCACTTAACACCAAAAAAAGCTCGCCACCACCACCACCATCTGCCACCATTTTTCCACTCTCGCCACCATCAGCCAGCATTTTCCACTTAACACCAAAAGAAGCTCGCCACCACCACCACCATCTGCCACCATTTTTTCCACTCTCGCCATCATCAGCCATTATGACCACCACAGTTTCCACCACATCCGCTATTGTTTCCACCTTGTCCACCAAGAATTCTAGCATCCACCAACCCGCGATTTTCAATAGGGGCTGTCGAATTTAACTGCCAATGTCTCTTCTCTCCGTTCCTGGGTTCATAGAAACTGTCAATCACCTGTGGTGCATACCCGTGCACTGCGGACCGTAGGAAACGGGTATGCGCCACACGTGTCTGGAGGAAAGGTTTTGACAACGTACTCGACAGGATTTTCACGTTATTCCTGTCACGACCAGACATACATATATGTGAAATCCTCTTGCCCTCCCATGCGAATTTTGGACTATACTAAGTTAAGGACGTAATCACGAGAGCACCCAGAAGTAGGCGGCTAGATAGATAGATAGATAGATAGATAGATAGATAGATAGATAGATAGATAGATAGATAGATAGATAGATAGATAGATAGATAGATAGATAGATAGATAGATAGATAGATAGATAGATAGATAGATAGATAGATAGATAGATAGAAACGCTCAAAGTGTCAAAGGTTCGCTAAGAAATGCTTCGAATTTAAAACCGTTCATTGGATGCTGGCGTAGGGGCCGACCGGTAGCTCAACCAACGGCTGAATCCATGGACCACTAGCAAGAGCGGCGTGCACTAGCAATGTTCAGACCCGCTATATGGTGCTTGAGAGGAAGCCCCACTGTAGCATTACTCTTAGCTACACAGTTTTCCGTTAACGATGGCGAATGGTAAGAGACGGTTCGTGCAGGGGACGAACGTATTACTCACTTGCCAGTAGCTCGTGTCCGTTATTCGAAGAGCAAGCGAATAGAAGTCTCCTGGCTTGATATTTTCGTCAATTGGTTCTGTTTTTTCCACTTGCGCCGTGTTAATGCCAGCGTAAGTGCAATGACATTTTCCGACTGTGTCTACAACGGCAATGTTATACCGTATAGCGGCATCGCCGATCCAACGAACTTTCAAACTCGTTTCCCTGAAAAAAGAAACAGACTGTTATCAGCCTCGCATTCGGGGCAGTGCGGTTTCATTTTCACATGAAGTATACGTAATATTATCAATATAGCTGAGCGCACTTGCAAGAGTGCTGTAACGCAAATAAACCATTTCAATTTCATATATGTTTATATTCCATACGCCTTCCAGATATGTTTTTCTGCATTGAGCATCATTTGTGCGAACCTCCTCTATCTCGCATTCTGTAGATGTGGCCCGTGTTCTCTAATAGTAAGAACATATATAAAAAACATGGCTGATCCCTCCGTCATAGGAATAGGTATAACAGGACAGTGAAACGTGTCTTCACAAAAGTAGTGCTTATTGTGTAGTGATATATGAGAGCTTGTACAATGTCTATTCGTGTTTGGCAGCTATAGCACCGTTTTACGTGGATGCACCCATGTTGACCGCATGTCTCTATCGCGACGACTAACGCCCATGATCATGATTAAACCGTTGTGGTAGCTGACGGTGTGAACATATATATGGACACAGCGAATCGTGAATCCCGCGTATGGATGATAACAAGCTCATAATCAACACTGGTACCCGGTATGCACTTCTTCAAAGCGTCGTCAATTAAGGAGAGAAACGGCATGGTGTGCGCTTTCTAGTAATGGGTAGCCGATGCCTGTGCTCATGCATGCACTAACACACACTGCGCTTCAGCAACACGGGAGGTAGAGGTTCGTAGCCTGAGCCGCAAACGCGTGCGTCCCGCTGGCCTCTGTCTCGCAGGCGCTGCTCTCGCTCCACCAAGGCAAGACATTCGGCCGTCGAAATCGCGTCCTGTCCGCAACGCGTATTGCAGAAATTTTGTTAGTCGGTGCTCTCGCAATTGAAGCAGTCGGCGGCGGAGAAATCCCGTTGGTGCACGTGGAAGCTGCACTACTCCGATGAACCGACGCACACTAACACGAAGCCAAAGGCAAAGAACGTAACCGCGTCAAGGGTGCCTCAGCGACGCCAGCGCGGCCTGTCTACCTCTCTGGTATCGAGGCGTTTTAACCTTTAACCATGACCTCCAATATCGCGTGCAATCTAGGAGTAAGCGCTAGTAAGTGTCGATCGTGAAGCATTACTTCTTTTCACATCTCACAGACGGAGGCACCGCCCCGCTCCGCCCGCCGCGAAAGAGAATGTGTGAAAGATATAAGGCGCCTTCGCACCGTGTCTAGCATCTCCCGAGTTAGCTTAGTCGGTAGGGCGTCGGGCGCTTGCCATCGCGGCCGCAACGTCGTGGGTTCGATTCCCAGCGGGGTATCTTTTTCTTGGTTTTTTTCTTTCTCCCCCGTTGGCGTCCATTTTATCAACGTCATATCCGTGACGGATGTACTTGGTGGACCCCGGCATAAAACACTTTCGTGTTAAAAAGGATCGGCCTCAGAACACGGTCTCAGTAGTTGCGCGGCACAAATTCAGGAAGAGAACGAACTTTACTGCAATACAGCCAGTCTTGAAGCATTGGCTCACGTATTTTCATAGTGCTTATGAATGATACGTTCTTTTCCCGTAGTCTAGCGCTTCCCAAACAAACAGACTGTAAACAAACTGTGGGATCGGCCACCAAGAAAGCTCAATGTCCTTCAATGTAATGGTAAGGTGAAATAAATAAATAAATAAATAAATAAATAAATATGCCGTGTAGTACCCTACGAAGTGTGTCAACTCTGGTGGTACGGAAGTCTTGTGCTGTGGACCAGTGAGCAAGTTTTTCTAGGGGCGAAGTACCTTAGGGTCTCGGCTTGACGGCGTGTCATGTCGTCGTCGGCGTGACATGGGGTAAATTCCACTTCTCGCCACCGATCCATACTATGCTATAATAAGTTAATGGTTCGTCGTTACTGCCAAAAGCATTATGTTTGGCTTAGCAGCAGTGTCAGAATCTCGGACGAAATTTACCCAAGGCGCGCAAGTTTCTTATGCAAAAATAGAGACACAAGCGTGAATATCTAAGGTAGGATCATCTATTTGAAACACTACTACTTGAAACATATCTCTGCGCCGTTGTTTCCCACAACAAGATCTTTACTTTTTACTGCTTTAGTCGCTACCGGTCCACTAACGTACCATCACTCTTTACTGCTTTACTGGCTAACGGTCCACTAACGCACCATTACTTTATGGTTTGTTAGTGAACCGGTAGCGAGTGAAGCAGTAAATAGTAAAGATTTTACTGTGGAAAACACCGGCACACAGTGCATTTCTCAACCCTACACCGAAACGAGACCGAAACGTACACAGTGACCATGGAAGAACTGCTGTTTCTTGCTTGCGCACCGGAAGTGCTCGAGCGCGTTGCCAGATTGGGTGGTGTACACAGACGGTCTTAGAGGTAACCGATACATCCTTTTTTTTAAATGACAAGCTGATTGCATGTTACAAGCTGATTACATGATACAAGTCGGGACATGTTAATTCTGGTAGCCCAATTGGTGGGGAGGTCTTCCGATTCTTGATGACCGCCGCGGCGATGTATTATAAATGTGTTCTATAGTAGTCTCTGCTGTACCTTTCGGGGCCTGCACAGCTGGCTGCTCGCTCGTTTGTTGGCTGGACGACGCTCTAGGCTCATCTTCCCCCGACACTCGCGCTGGTGAAGGAAGTGCGGGAGGAAGGCATTCTATGGGATCCCTTGATCCCACTATTTGCGGTGATCCTGTAGGCGCTTCTAGTTGTCTGGGGGGCGCACCTAGTTCCCTTGCTGCTGCTGTTGATACTTCGGTCACTAAGGGATGCTCAACATTCATGAATGCCCGTTTTGCACCGGTTCCCTGCAGTCCTGAATATCTCCCCACACCTTCGTTGCTAAGTCCAGGAGGATGAAGCTGCTGTGGTGCTGAGCTGCTAGAGTATTCTGTTTTTGTAAGCCTTCACAGTTCTTTCTCAATTTGCTTCCATCCTCTGTTAGTACTCTGCGATATCGGGGAGAGAGGGTCCAACACCTCACTTTTCTTCTCTATTTATTTCCAGGCCAAATACGAAAAGTGTCTCCGGGATGGAGTAGTGGCAGCTGCTCTCCTATGTTCATATTTTGTTAGTGTTTTCGGGGGTTTCACAGGTGCCGATGCGAATGCACCCAAAGGTCTGGGAGTGGTGTTCTGCTGTGGCGACCATCAGATACTGTGATGGTGAGACACCGCCTTCTAGTGGAGCTGCACGGTAGTTAAGAAGGCCACGCCACAAGTTTTCCTTTGATGACCCTGCCTTTTTGAGGAGCCCCTTGATGATTTGCACTGCTTTCTCCGCGAGTCCATTACATTTCGGATAATGGGGACTAGAGATGATGCGGTCACAGTCAAACATCACTGTAAAGTTTTTCAATTCATAGGCTGTTATTTGGGGCCCGCCATCAGTGCAGAGCTCATGTGGAAGTCCATGACGTCCAAACACCCACGAGAGTTACTTTATGACTTCACTTGTCCTAGTGTCATGGAACTTCTCAACCTCCGGATGGTTAGAGTATGCATCGTACGCGAGTCGGTAATGCTTGCCATCATATTGGTACAAGTCCGTTCCTACCCTGCATCAAGGCTGATTTGGTGCGTCTCGTCACAGCAGGGGCTCAGCGGGTTGTTTGTATTGTTGAGACGTTTATTGGACGGTAGTCGGCGACGATATGCAATGGCGACAGTCAAGGCAAAAACACGGAGTCAGAGCGCGAGCGCGAAGAGCCAAAGGGGACGACCCACTAGAAGGCTATAAAGAGCGGAACCCATTACTCATTAAAGTCTTCGCTACAATTCCCCCGGGTACGAAAAGGGAGCCGTCCGGCGACCTAACAGCTCGTCACTATGAGTGGGTCATAGTAGGCCTTGAGGCGCTCCACGTTGACGATGTCGCGCCCTCGACGGCGCATGTCCGAAGATGGTTCGATGGGTTCGATCACGTAGTTGACCGGGGATGTGCGCTCGACGACCCGGTAGGGGCCTTCGTATTTCGGCAGTAGTTTTGTAGAGAGGCCAGTTGCAGTGGTAGGGACCGAGAGCCATACGAGCACTCCAGGGAGGATCGTGGACTCAGAAGTGGTGGTTCCACCGCGAATGCTCTTCTGCCGCTCTTGTTCCTGCGCTGTAAACATCTTGGCAAGCTCGCTACACTCTTCCACAAGCCTGGCTGTGTCAGATATCGGCGTACACTCAGTTGAATCCGGCTTGTATGGGAGTATCGTGTCGATGGTGTGCGACGGGTGCCTTCCGTACAATAGGAAGAAGGGTGAAAAACCAGTAGTGCTCTGAGGGGCGGTATTATAGGCGTAGGTGACAAATGGCAGAATGGCATCCCAATTTGTGTGATCGGCGGCGACGTACATTGAGAGCATGTCGCCGAGCGTGCGGTTAAAGCGTTCGGTGAGCCCATTCGTCTGCGGGTGGTAAGCAGTAGTTTTGCGGTCAACAACACGGCACTCTTTTAGAATGGCTTCGACGACTTCCGACAAGAAGACCCGGCCTCGATCGCTGAGAAGCTCCTGGGGTGGACCGTGACGCAACATGAATCGGTGTAGCAGGAATGAGGCAACATCCCGCGCTGTAGCCGCGGGGAGAGCGGCGGTTTCGGCGTATCGCGTTAGATGGTCAACAGCGACGATGGCCCAGCGGTTACCAGCCGATGACAGAGGAAGTGGTCCGTACAAGTCGATGCCCACGCGCCCGAACGGACGGTTCGGGCAAGGTAATGGTTGCAGACCGGCGGGTGACACGTGCGTTGAAGGTTTTCGGCGTTGGCAATCGAGACAGGAGCGAACGAACTTCTGGACGTAGCGGTACATCCCTCGCCAGAAGTATCGTTGTCGAATGCGGTGGTAAGTTTTGGATACCCCAGAGTGCGTGCATTGCGGATCAGAGTGGAAAGACTCGCATATTTCAGTACGCAGACTGCGGGAAAGGAGCCTGCGCCTGAAAGCCCGTCGAAATACTCGTGAGCGCAAAACGTGAGACCAACTCGAGCGGGTGGGATCGAGTGGTCTGAGTCGTACGCCTGTCCATTGGCTTAGGTCCGGGGGCCATGACAGGGACGACGAAGCTTTGACGTCGCTCACTGTCACCCATGCGGCCACGTTCGGGCGCCCGAGAGCAGAAAAACTAGTCGTCGCAGTCCAGCAGGCAAGGGCTGCGACGCTATCGAACTGTGAAAGCCCTCAGCGAAGTCCATCGAATGTAATCGACGTGTTTGTGGACGGTGTTCGCGCATCGGCTCTTATCGATACTGGAGCCGCTGTCTCCGTTATGGACACAAACCTTTGCCGCTTACTCCGAAAAGTGATGTCCCTCCGTACCGCGAGCTCCCAGAGTATTCATCGTACAGCAGTATGCACTTCTTGCGTCGTCATTCAGGACGTTCTGTACGACGTCGAGTTCGTCATAATTGCGGCATGCTTTCACGACGTCATCCTGGGTTGGGATTTTCTCTCCCGCCACGACGCCGTAATTCGTTGCGCACCAGCCCAAATCGAACTCGCACCGTTCTCACATTTGTCGCCGGCAGACAGTCCATCGGCAGTGAGCAAGATCCTCGTCAATGACGATACGAAAGTGCCTCCAAACTCATCAATGGCTGTGTCGGTCTACTGCGCCGGTCTCTCCGACACCATTGCACTTCTTTCTCCATGTGACTGCGAATGCACTAGAGAAGGGTTGCTGGTACCTTTCGCGGCTGGGCGAATCACTAAGGGCAGCACCGCTTTTTTGTTACCAACCCATCCCCGTACATTGTTACGTTGGTTCGAGGGGAATGTCTCGGCAGAGTGGAACCCGTTGAAGACGCCCAAGTTCTGGACGCACCCGAAGACTCGCACTGTACCAGTTCCCGTACCATCAGTGCTGCTTCCACGTCTGATTCGTCACCCGCAGATCTATTTGGTCCCTCCATTGCTGACAACCTTACCTTGCTCCAGCGTTCCCAGCTTCTGTGCTTGTTGGATGAATTTCTTCATTCGTTCGATGTCGGGCAAAATTCCCTCGGCCGCACGTCTGCTGTTACGCATCGCATCGAAACTGGCGCCCAACCACTACTGCGGACACGCCTATATCGCGTGTCTCCCGCAGAATGTTGGGTAATTAATGAGCAAGTGTACGATATGCTTCGACGCGATGTAATACGGCCCTCCGACAGCCCATGGGCGTCTCCTGTTGTTCTCGTTGAGAAGAAGGACGGTTCTGTGCAGTTCTTAGTGGACTACCGACGGCTGAACAAGATCACCCGCAAGGTTGTTTATCCACTGCCGCGAATCGATGACGCGATTGACAGCCTCCAAGGAGCAGAACTCTTTTCATCTCTCGATTTGCGCTCGGGGTACTGGCAGCCACCAAGGTGGGCTTGGTGGCTGTACCACATTAGCATCCACTAACCCGCTCCGCTTCGCCATGCAGGCTTCTAGCCGAGCTGCCCTTCTGCTAGCGCTCGTTCCTGGCTTGGCTTCTGTTTCAACGTGCGCAATGCCGTCTCATCTACCAAATCTCTGCGCTGGTCGAGCTCGTGCGGCGTATCAGTGGGAGTTGCCAGGAGGCAACATATCGTCAGCCCATCCACAAACGCACTCGCAGCCGCTAGTCATCAATCCACCTTGTCTGGTCCCATCGCCAACGACAAGCTTCACAGTGATGCCTATAAATCTGCTGCTTGGATCTGGGCCGCCCTGTGGGCTTGGTGGCTGTGCCACATTAGCATCCACTAACCCGCTCCGCTTCGCCATGCAGGTTGGTCCATCGTATCAATTATACTCCAAAAAACTAGTAACTACATGTTGGTACAGCTGTCGAGCCCGCAGTGTTTGATGTGTATCTGTTGCGAGTGTATCGCTGTTGCCCGCAATGTACTATTGCTTGCGGGAGATATAGAGACTAACCCCGGGCCGGGAATGGCAAACGTTCTCTCCGAGCTGAAGAAACTGTCTGCTGGACAGTCCAAATTACTAACAGAAGTGCAGGACATCAAAACCCAACTCATTGTTAACAGCGCTGTCATTTCAGACCTGGGTTCACGTTTGGCTAATGTCGAGACCAGCTGCCAGCGTATTGAACCTATGCGGAGGCAGCTGGAATCGATACAATCGGACATAGTCGGTTCGGCTAGTCGAATTGTAAAACTGGAGAACCGCCCTGATGAAGCTGAGAACCATTCTAGGCGTAACAACTTGTTGTTCCACGGCATTCCTGATTCAGACTCAAAAGAATCATTCGCGCGCTCCGAAGAAATAATCATTCGCCACTGTGCCGAACACCTTAACTTCACATTAGACCCTCAATTAATTGAGCATGCACATCGACTGGGTAGACAGACCCAAGGTCGAAACCGGCCAATTATTGTTAAATTCAGCTTCTTCAAAACCAAAGAAGCAGTACTATTCCACAGCCGCAAATTAAAGGGTACTTCTTTTGGCATTAGCGAAGACTACTCCCGGCAAACCCAAAACGCGCGTAAGCATCTCACTGCTTTTGCAAAAAACAAATCCGTTCCTTTTTCACTTCGTTACAAAACCTTGCACATCAACTCGAAGCCATATGTCTTTAACGAGCCATATCAAAGTGTCCAGGAATTAACATAGCTATCGCGCCGTACTAAAATTCCATGCCATGCTACACGTGCCGCTTGTACACTTACGGCTTTTTCGATTATCTACACTAACATACGAAGCATTCTTTCAAAACGTGATGCCATATCTAACCTTGTCTCTTCGTCTGGGAGCAACCTGCTCATATTAACAGAGACGTGGCTGAGTGCCGATGTTTCCGACGCAGAAATACTGGAAGATCTGCCAAACTTTGAACTAATCTGCAAAGATTGGCATGGAAGCAGAGGTGGTGGCATCCTCATTGCCATTAATAAAGAACTTTCATTTTGTACGATTGATTTACGTTCAGATCTGGAAATTCTATGGATCCTATGTCGTTCCAAGCCGCAACTTCTTCTCGTTGGTGTGTGCTACTGCCCCCCAAATAGTTCTTCAGATTTCCCTGCGAAATTGAACAGCATCCTAAGCCAACTGGTCAAAAAGTACCCGAACGCGCGCCTTCTACTCTTCGGGGATTTTAATTACCCTAACGTAGATTGGTCAAACCCTGAACTAAGTACAGGAAGTTTGGAATCTAAAGAATTCGTTAACGTCTGTTTAAGCTTCAACCTCAGTCATCTGGTAACCGAACCAACACGTGTCACACAGGATAGTGCTAACATTCTTGATTTAGTATTGTCTTCAAGCCCACAAACGTTGTCTTCTATCACTTATCTTCATGAAATAAGTGACCACAAAGTAATTGATGCCACATTTGCTCTAACCCAGCCCGCACGTCATGCACAAAAGAAAATCATCCGTCTCTATGATAAAGGCAATTACTCAGCAATAAATAATGAATTTGAACAGTTTTACGAAAAATACGAAGCAACATTTCAACAGCGCGACATTTATGAAAACTGGTCTCTTTTCAAAGAAAAAATTGCATATCTAACCAACAAATACATTCCAACAATATCAATCAACGCTAACCGTCACAAACCATGGTTCACGAAAAGCCTAAAAAAACTTAAAAACAAGAAAAAGCGACTTTTTCGTCAGGCTAAACAAAACCCCCAGTACCACGCATGGGAAAAGTACTATGAAGCTGAACGTTCATATCTTAAAGCAATCCGTCAAAGCAAGTTCACCTTCTTTCACTACGACCTGGCTAGATGATCAGTGAAAATACTAAGAAATTTTGGCATATCATCAATCCGCAGCCAACCCGCACGATATCTCTGCCCAACGAACAGGGTGAAATGCTATCGGATAAAGACACTGCTAACACGTTTGACACCGCGTTTTCTTTTGTATTCACCAAAGAATCTGACGGACCATTTCCTACGTTTCTTGCCCCTTTTGAGGCTACAATGCCTCCTATAACCTTCTCGATAGAGGGCATTTCAAACATAATTTCCAACATTAAATTGTCATCATCAGCCGGTTTTGATGAAATCACGTCGAAGGTCCTAAAGAACACCAAATTCATTTCTGCAGCATATCTAACCTTGTTGTTTTCCCAGTCACTGTCATCTGGAAGCCTACCGATAGAGTGGAAAATGGCCAAGGTCGTTCCGGTCCACAAATCTGGCAGCAAGAGTTCACCTCTAAACTACCGTCCCATTTCCATCACATCGGTGCCTTGTAAGATCATGGAGCATGTCATATACACTCATATAATTAACTTCCTTGATGATAACAATTTCTTTCGCCATTCTCAATAATAATAATAATAATAATAATAATAATATCTGGGGTTTAACGTCCCAAAACCACGATATGATTATGAGAGACGCCGTAGTGGAGGGCTCCGGAAATTTTGACCACCTGGGGTTCTTTAACGTGCACCTAAATCTAAGTACACGGGCCTCAAACATTTTCGCCTCCATCGAAAATGCAGCCGCCGCGGTCTTTCGCCATTCTCAGCACGGGTTCCGCAAGGGACTATCTTGCGAAACACAATTAGCTGGCTTTCTACACGACCTGCATCTAAATCTAGACGCTAACATACAAACTGATGCAATTTTCCTTGATTATGCGAAAGCATTCGACAAGGTTGCTCCTCAACGCTTAATACTAAAGCTCTCACAATTAAATCTACAACCCGCTGTTCTAACATGGATTGAGCAATTCCCTACTAACCGCCTACAGTCCGTGTGCGTCAATAACAACTCTGAGCCTTTTCCAGTCGGATCCGGCGTCCCTCAGGGTTCAGTATTAGGCCCCCTACTTTTTCTAATATATATTAACGACATACCAATGCACGTTACTAGCAAAATCCGCATGTTTGCCGATGATTGCGTTATTTATCGTTCAGTTGCTAACAATACTGACCAGCTTGCTCTTCAACAGGACTTGCACAACATTCAAAATTGGTGTCAACGTTGTTTAATGGTTTTAAATCCCAGTAAATGCAAAACAGTGTCCTTTTCTCGCCGCTCTAATCCGTTGGAATTCCAGTATGAAATAGTAAATCAGCAACTTGAGACAGTAAGCCAATATTAATACTTAGGTTTGACGATATCAAATGACCTTGACTGGTGTGCGCATGTGACAAAAGTAATCGCATCAGCTAACAAAACGTTTGCGTTTTTACGACGTCACTTATAAAGCCGTCCACAGCATGTCAAACTCCTAGCATACAAGACACTAATACGGCCGAAACTAGAGTACGCATCAGCCATCTGGAATCCTCGCCAGAATTTCCTCACAAATGTCCTTGAGGCTTTTCAGAATCGTGCCACTCGTTTCATCTATTTCGCCTTTTCATATGATATCAGCGTAACATCTTTGAAAGCAGAATCTGGCCTACAAACACTTTCCAATCGACGTCTCATCGCTAGTTTATCGTTATTTCATAAGTTCTATCACAGCGCGCTAAATAAATCACCCTATATTTTGCCATTACCACGCATATCCTATCGCATTGGTCCCCCCTTAAATGTTGCCCGTCCTCATGCTCGTACTGTCACCTTCGCATCTTCTTTTTTTCCTCGAGCAGCCAAGGACTGGAACGACCTTGCGCAGGAAATCGCTGACTCAAGCCCATCTGCCTTCATGGAAGCTATCACATCCCTATATACCATGTAACAAATTGTTTACGTTGTCCTATATCTTGTAACCGACCCCTTATGTAATACCCCCTAGTGGGGTCTTCAAGGAAATAAAGAATGAAGAATGAATGAATGAAGTACCCATGGCTGATGACGATCGACCGAAGACAGCCTTTGTCACGCCCGACGGATTGTACGAGTTCAACGCCATGCCGTTTGGTCTGTGTAATGCGCCCGCGACCTTCGAGCACATGATCGACACCGTTCTGCGCAACTTAAAATGACACACGTGCCTGTGTTACCTGGACGACGTCGTCGTCTTCGCTCCGGACTTCTCCACGCATCTCCAACGTCTGCGGCATGTTTTACACGTTTGAGCAACGCCGGCCTCCAACTGAATCTGAAGAAGTGCCGATTTGCGGCACGGCAACTGACAATTCTCGGCTACGTCATGTCCAAGGACAGAATCCTTCACGATCCGGCCAAGCATCGGGCCGTGGCCGAATTTCCCAAGCCTACGTCCGTCAAAGAATTTCGCAGTTTTGTAGGACTGTGTTCATACTTTCGACGCTTCATACGAAACTTTGCCACCATCATATCGCTGCTGACGAAGCTCCTTGGAAATAACGGACCCCTAAATTCGTGGTCGTCCGAGTGTGACGACGCGTTCGCAAAGATCCGTCGTTTGTTGACATCTCCTCTCAACTACGCCACTACGACCCTACGGCCCCAACGGAGGTACACACGGACGCCAGCGGTGTCGGCCTCGGCGCTGTCCTTGCGCAGCGCAAACCAGGGTTCCCCGAATATGTCGTGGCATACGCAAGCCGTACGCTTACTAGAGCCGAGACCAATTACACCGTCACGGAAAAAGAGTGCCTGGCAATCATCTGGGCCCTTACAAAGTTTCGACCTTATTTGTATGGTCGCCCATTTCATGTCGTCACCGACCATCATGCACTATGCTGGCTGTCGTCATTGAACGATCCCTCAGGCCGTCTCGCCCGCCGGGCACTTCGCCTGCAAGACTACGACATCGGCGTGCTGTACCGCAACGGACGCCAGCATGCTGCCGCCGACGCCCTCTCGCGCTCCCCCTTGCCTGACGACAATGCCCCCTGCTCAGTATCTTACATTGCTGTTTCCTCCATCGACGTTCACACCATCGCTACCGAACAGCGCAAGGATAAATGGATCGCCTCGCTAATTGGCCTGCTCACTGATCTGTCGGCAACACCATCCACTCGCGCGTTGCGTCGTCAAGCCCACCATTTTGCCATTCGTGATGACCTACTGCACTGACGCAATTACAACGCCGACGGCCGCCAGTGGCTACTAGTGATGCCCCGCACCTCCACCAAATTGTTAAGGTGTTTAATAGACGGCACTCAACGACAATGAGTAATGGTGACAGTCACGGCAAGGCACGAACTCTGCGCGCGAGTGGCATCCTTTGAGAAGCCAAAGAGGACGACCCACTAGAATGCGCTGGAGAGAGCAACCCATTATTATGTTCCAAGGCTTCGCTACAACACGAAAACAATAAACAAGACGATGCGCTCACACGTTTGCAATTGACAGATCAGAACAAACTTCACTGTTGAGTGTTGACGCCCCGCCTTGCTGCTTTCTTTCAATGAAGCCATAACCAAGGAAGCATAAGAATGTCTTACGTAATTGAAAAGCTACTTGCCTTACAGGTGTTTAGCGTGTGCCACAGTTCTCTGAACTCTGACGAAAAATTGCATAATGGCTGGTTCCTAACTTCACCAAAGATATAATGATTTCTAGTGTAGTGGGTTCCTCGAAGTGCACTTCTATTCGTACTCAAGCAGGCCCATGACGCTCCCATGATGCATTTCCTCAGGGTCTCAATAAAGTTAATTTCGTCTCTCTCTTTCTCACATAAAGCATGGTGGGAGAGTTAAATAACGACTGGGCGTCACACAATGCGAATTATGTAACTAGTGGGTCGTTTAAACCTTCCAACCCATAACACAGGGCTCAGCCATAATTCTCCATCGTCATGAATCGTCGCACCAACAAAGTGCGCATAATGCGTTACAGATGTTACCTCCCTTCTCCGCAAAATGACGAATAATTTCGTGATGCGTGCTTCTCACCTTCACAAACTCTATGACTTGTGGCGTATTGGGTACGTTTCTAGTGTACTTTTATTAGTAGCCCCAAGAGAGTTTATTACGGGCTCTACAAATGGGCAGATATCGCGAATCTCGGTGCCAAGCGCGGTGCCAAGCGTTACGCGGCGGTGAAGTCATCACGCCGTCAAATTGGGAAGCTGCTATTACCAGTTCCGGACTCGAAGAACAGCTATGGGCAGTCCAACGGGCCCGCGACGCAGCAGAGAGACTTAGTCTTTCTGATCCTACGTGGGAGCGGCCCGCAATGTGCTAGCGCGCGTTCCGGGCGATCAAAAATAAATTTTATTCATCCATCTAGAAATTCCGCCCTTCCAGCTTTCGCTCTGCCTGTGCTGCGCTTTCCGCGAAGGCCTGGCGTTTTTAAATGCGAAGCATTTCCTAGCGAAGTTCTGCGACATTGAATCTATCTATCTATCTATCTATCTATCTATCTATCTATCTATCTATCTATCTATCTATCTATCTATCTATCTATCTATCTATCTATCTATCTATCTATCTATCTATCTATCTATCTATCTATCTATCTATCTATCTATCTATCTATCTATCTAGCCGCCTACGACTTTGTGCTCTCCTGGCCGTTTCGTTAATTGGATTTACACCAAAATTGGTATGCCGAAACATGACTTTATGACGAGCATAAATGACAGGTCATAACATGAAAATCTTGATATCAATGTCATGAACGACATGATTTACATGCCACTGTTTTGGTGCTCTTACGGCCGTTTCGTTAGTTTGCTATATACCAAAATTGGTTTGGCGCGATAAGAGTGTATGACGAACATCAGTGGCAGGTCCTAACATGCAAATCATGACGCGCATGTCATGTACAGCATGACTTACGTGCCACGCTCATGGTGCGCTGGCGGCCGTTTCGCTAGACTGATATACACCAGAATTGGTATCTCGTGACATCACTGCGTGACGAACACAAATAACAGGAGTTAACATGAAAATCGTTACACGCATGTCATGTACAGCATGATTTACATGCCACGCTCATGGTGCGCTCGCGGCTGTTTCGCTAGCTTGATATATACCAAAATTGGCATCGCGCGACGTGACTCTGTGACGAACCAAATCACAGGTGGTAACATGAAAATCATGACACGCATGTCATGTACATCATGACTTATATGCCACGCTCATGGTGCGCTGGCGGTCGTTTCGGTAGCTTGATATACACCAAAATTGATATCTCGCGACGTGACTGTCCCGGACCTAAATAACAGGGCTTAGCATGACAGTGATGACACGCATGCCATGCACAGCATGATTTAGATGTCATGCCCATGGTGCGCTCGCGGCTGTTTCGCTAGCTTGATATATACCAAAATTGGTATCGTGCGACGTGACATTGTGACGAACACAAATAACAGGTGATAACATGAAAAGCATGACACGCAAGTCATGTACAGCATGACTTACGTGCCACGCTCATGGTGCGCTGGCGGCCGTTTCGCTAGCTTGATATAGACCAAAATTTGTATTGCGCGACGTCTGTGTGGCGAACATAAATAAGATGTAGTAACACGAAAATCATGACACGCAAGTCATGTAGGTACGATTTAGACGCCATGGTCATGGTGCACTCGCGGCCATTTTGTTAACTGGATATATACCTAAATTGGTAGGCATGACAGGAGTGCCGAACATATATAGCAGGTCACGCATCCTATATATGTAGCAGAACATATGTTTCATTAGGATGGTATATACCAGGTTATACACGCATGTATGTATGACAATCTCGCGATATATAGCGAACTAGATGTCACGCCATGAATGACTTCATTAGCCTCATTGACAAAGAAGACGATGTATGTAGCTCTTTGTTGGCTGCTTCGCATTACATCGATCCCCACACTCCGTGCGACCTGCCAATTTTTTTATCATCCGAACTATATTTCAATGATTTGACATCATCGTCAGAGTCACGTCTGCTAGAAACAGCGGAAAATAGCTTGCGGGCGCAACAAAGTATTCCAAAGAACATCTCCGAGAGGGTCTCGCTACCGGGTCGTCTGCCATTTTCGCGAACGAACCAAGTGTACCGCGATCTTTGAGTCGCTGTCAGAAATAGCCACCGCTCGGGAAAAAAACTGACTACACAGGAAACCGTTCATTGGTGCTTACAGAATGTGCAAGATAGCGCAACTAGTTGATAGGAGCGTTCATAGTTTCGTCTATTCGTTTCATGTAAATATGGATGCTTTTTTTAAAAACGAAAAGCTCCACACTTCAATCCACCTTACCTTACTCCACACTTTATTCCACCTTATGCCACTCTGACTTACATGAAATAGCATTGCTATAGTGCTCCATATCGTATCGCACCTTAATCTACGTTTCCTATATTATTCTATGGCTTAATCCCTACCTTGACCCACTTTAATCCATCCTCTCTACATTACTTCACACTATTATACCTTACGCCACACTGATTTACTTCAAATAACAATTGTGCAAGGCTACATTCTTTTCCATGACTTAATTTACTTTATTCCATCTTCAATATTCTAATCTCAACGTTAATCCACAGCCTAATCCACCTTAAGCCTGTCGGATCCACTTAAGAAAACAATTATGCAACACTTCATTTTCTTCCGTACCTTAATCTGCTATTTCTATACTATTGTACACCCTAATCAACCCTCAATCTATACTAATGTGTCATCACCATTGTACTCCACACCTCAATCCAACCTAAGCCACTCTGACTCACTTCAAATAACTTTGATTTCGTATTCTGTACCAGATCGCACCTTAATCTACATATTTACACTATTCAACACCTTAATCCACCCTAATCATATTTCAAATTATACTTCAAATAACATTGATATAGTACTCTATATCGTATAGCACCTTGATCCACCTTTTCTGTAAAAATATACGCCTTAATCTGCACCAAAATCCACCTTATCCATCCTCTACCTACTACTGCACACTTTATTCCACCTTAAGCCACCCTGAGTCACTTCAAATACCATTGTTATAGTACTCCATATCGTATCCCACCTTAATCCACCTTAATCCACCTGTTTTAATTATCTACACCCTAATCCGCACCTCAATCCACCTTAATCGATCCTCGATATAACCCTTCGCACTTTATCCACCTTAGGACACTTTTTTACACTTCAAAAAACATATAGGGTGTATACCATGCTGCTTGACACCTAAATCCACCTTAATCCATTCGCTTTATTCAACTTTACGCACTATTCCGTACTTTAATCCACATTAAGCCACCGTGGATCACAAGTTTGATGTACGACCTCATACTGCTCCGTACCTAAAATCCACCTTTATCCATCCTCTCTATATAAGTCTACGCATTAGTGTCCACCTTAATCTGCGTTCAGCTTCTCTGAAATGAAATTCTGCACAGTGCCCCACACATTAATCCTCCGTAATCCACTTTCTCTTTAATACACTAAGCATTAATGCGTGTCTTAATTCACCCTAAGCCGTTATAATTCACTTCAATTAACGGTGATTTACTATTATTACCTCTCTACAGCCTAATCCATCTTATCTATGCTCCTCTACACAATAATCCTCACCTTAATGTACTTGAAGCCACAGCAATTCAGACACACATAGGCACGCATGAGCATGTTCACACGATAGCCTTTTGCACACACAAGTCATACGCGCTTGGATGGAAGCTTACTTGCGCAAATGGACGTACGATCACAACACAATGCGCTAACGGAAGAAGCAACGAGCACGCGCACACAAATCTCGCACGCGCGCACTCTCGACCTCCTAAAAACTCGCACGTTCGCACAAAAGCAGAACGGCACTTCTTTTGTCATTGCAATACCAACGCGAACCGTTTTCAATCGTTTTACAGTTCCACCTTCGCGCATTTCGATTCAGTTTGCCCTCTCTGGGAAGATAGTGTAGTAGAACCCCCTGGCATGTGGCTTCACCGCATGGTCTCACGAGATCTCGCTGCAACTTAGTAACGACTACAGTTACTGTATATGCTACCTTTAGGTAGCAGAGTTGCGCATCTGTCTTCAAAAACGCCGCTAGCAACCATGCTTTGTGGAGTAGCTGACGCTCATGCCAATTTTTTGTATTTTTCGAGGACACCGCTCAGCGAACTGAAGTAACAGTTGTCATCGATAGTCATTGTTTATCGCCGGTATTCAATACACCAGACAACCGGCGAGACGGTAGGCATGTCGCCTGCAAAAACGGAGTGCGACTTCATCGCATAGCTGTGGTTGCTAGCTGGACCTATGCGCAACTCTGCAAACTAAAGGTAGCATATACAGTAACTCTAGCAACGGCCAAGTTCCATTTCTGCGTATGCCATTCAAAGACAGCCTTCTCTAATCGGTGTTAGTTTACACTTCTTGAAACTTGACGGCTTTATGAGACACAGTGTTATTAAAACACCACCCATTCAGCGAAGATTCGCGAAAAAGCTGTAGGGGCAATGTCCAAAATTTCTGGACATTTCTGAAAAAGAATTTCAAGGCCCCTTTAATAACTGAGCAGAAGCAAGTGTTCTCAAAGGAACCCGGTCAAACCTTTCTCATGGCTCATGATGTCGACTTAACACTTCAAGTGGGCAAGTTTGTGGGGTTCGGGCCGTCTGGCCGAAATACGGGAGGCAGCCGCTGATGATGAATCATAGAAAAATAGCATTTATTCGTACTAAGACCATGAAATGGTGAAGCGCGCGATTAGAACGACTGTGCTCGCAGCCACCACTCTTGACATCATCCAACGCCGCTCCCTACGCACACCGCACGCACGCTCGCTCCCTGCCAGTCCGTCGCCAAGTACCCGAGCAGCGTGTCCGCGGCCACTTTTGTAGCGTGCATGTGGGCAGCGCGCATAACCACTGCGAAGCGCGTGTCGGTATCTGATGCGCGCAGTTCCCACGCATTCCCGCTCTGTGAAAAATAAAAAGTTAAGTTCGCTGTTGCCTATTATCTTTCCTTCCTTCTGCAGCATCGGCCACTGTCGATGCCGCAGGAGGCAGCGACAGTGGCCGATGTCGTCGGCCGCAGGAGGCAGCGACATTGGCCGCTGCCGTGGACCTCGCCGGCGATGTCACTCTTGAGGACGATGTCGTCCTCCTTTTCACCTTGCCAACTGCCGCCTTTACTTTGGCAGCAGCATCCTGGTATCACCTGAGTGCTGCCTCCACGGCATCCCTAGTCTGGGCCTTGAACTTGCGCAGAGTGCCATCGGGCTCGCGCATCCGGTTCGTGACGCAGCAGCAACAGCGCGCGCCATGCGTCCTATTCGGAGCGGTAACCTTTGTCGACGCCACATTGCCGCGCCCACAGTACAGCTCAGCGAATTCGGCCTCCCGTGTCGTGCTGACCAGCCCTTTAAGCCGCACGCCAAGCACGTGCTGCTTGTCTGAGGTCGCCTGCCGTCGTTTTCGCTGCGCTGCCAGCAATCTCCCTCTTCATGTTTAAAGCACAACGCTTTTAAGCGCACATAAACCGAAGATTTAAGAACTTGACAGGACTAGCCCATCTCACCGTCTTGTTGCAATCTCCCTCTATGGCGTAACGGCCTGCTCGAGCACAAACTTTAGCGCCCTCAGCGGAATCCTCGGTGGCCTCCGCCGCAGCTGCGTCTGCTACTTTTCTCGTGGTCACTGTCACGGCGTCAGCATCCTCAGGAGGATTCGGCTTTTCCCTGCTCACGTTCTCCTTCGTCGCAGCGGTCCGGTCCTTCTCCGCGTCAGCGGCCACGTTGTGGTCGTCGCCAAGATGCATGGTCATGGCTCACTCGGCCTCTCTACCGGCGTCCTCGCCGTTTGGTGTCCCGGCCTCTCCTACCGCCAAAACTTCCGCGGCGCCCTCATTATAGGCATCCCCACAGGTCTCTTCATTGTCCCCGTTCGCATCGAGTTCCCCATGGCACATTTCCAGCTCACAGCAGTCGGCGCTGGTCATCTTTGAGTCATCGCCCATCTCGACCTTAGGCTCTTGTGCCGGCGCGCCTGGTTGCGAACCCGGTGCGCCGGCCATCGTCCCGAAACAACGGTCGGGACAGTAATGTCCCTCGCTGCGCAGTAGGCTGCGGATTTGTAGTCTCCCCGCGCCGCGCAATGCGCTGCGGTTGCGACGTCCATTCGATCCATCGCCTCGAGAAGGCGGTTCAACGCTGCCTCCATCCTTGCTGGTCAGACGTGGCCATTTGCATGCTGGGCGCCACTTGTGGGGTTAAGGCCGTCTGGCCAAAGACGGGAGGCAACACCTGTTGATGAATCTCAGAAAAATAATTGGCCGCGTATCTGCGTGCTTCGCCGCAAATGCCGTCTAAAGACGATAGAAGAGGCGCAGCGTGACATATGAACGCCATCTGGCAATACGTCATGAAACATGAGTGCTGTGTTGCGGGCTGGTAGTCCCGGCGCAGCAGCAGGCGAAGACCGGCGGTGACCAACGCGACCGGCGGGGACGCCAGCCAGCGCGAAGACGCGCTTTGGCGCGAAGCGCTGAAGCAGAAGAAATGTCCGCACTCAACGAGTACTCTCCATACACTCTTTTATTTACACGTCGCCTGGATAAAACAGGAATGCCAGAACGGCGCCCCATGGCATTTGTACAGTGCAATACGGAACCGAAACCGAAACACAACAATAAGCTCGTGCGGAGGGCACGGAGAAAGCCAAGTTTCAGCGCAGTCGCATTTTCAGCGGAGCTTAAGAAACTAGGGCCTTTAGAATTACGTATGTATGCATTTTCTATTAAGGGAACACACCACCTAATACCTAGTGATGTTGCGCCTCAGGTATGCGTAACGCTGCGAATTTTTAGGGGCGAAGCTCCTTATAGCGGCACCCGTTCGTCCCTCGTAGCGTAGTATGTAACCAGTCTTACGCTTTGACCTGCAAGGTGGTGCCGGTGGGAGATTTTTCCTGTGCGTTGTTGAGCAATAAAAAATTCGCAGCGTTAGCTAAAAGCCGACTTCTTCTGTCTCTCATTCCCATTAGCAGCCATTCTTTACCTCCAAGGTAGTGCCTGGTGAGATTTCTCCTGTGCGTGATTAAACAATAAAAATTTCGTTCAAAACGCCGTTGATTGATGAAATAAACCAACAAAAGACGCCAGATGTTTTGTAAAAGCAAAACGAAAGAGCGCCAGATGTTTCTAAAGCAAAACGAAAAGACGCCAGCTGCTTAACGAAAGACGCCAGATGTTTTCTAAGCAATGGTTTTCTAAACAATGAAAATTCACAGCGTACATGTAAAATTAAAGTGCGCTGCAAGTCGTCATAACTCATCGAACCTTTAGTATAAACGCGCCCGATCTCACGTCAGTGATGACGTACTGGGCAGAATTCACCGAAGATTCACGGTTTACCGATGAACCTCCGCAGCTTCGCCCACTCATCATCATTCACTCCGTGGATATGCTGTGATTTTTTATTGTTCAACAACGCACAGGAAAAATCTCCCACCGGCACCACCTTAGAGGTCAAAGCGTAAGACTGGTTACGCACTACGACTACTACGACTACGACTACGACTACCACTACGAGGGACGAACGGGTGCCGCCTTAAGGAGCTTCGCCCCTAAAAGAATGCGCCTGCATGGTTTCGAATGTAGAGAAAAGTCCGTAATATTAGTCGTGTGCGCCATTCATTTTCATTACAGACCATCGACCGCTCACGCGGCTGCAGCAGATATCGAACACAAATGCCACATTGTAGCGTTGGAGGTTCAGCCTGCCACGGTACGCGTTCTCGCTTAAGCATAAGAAAGGACCATGCGCGCAAACGCACGTGGTCCGCATTTGGCTTTCTCTCCATTGGCCTCAGTCAGTGTAGTGGCACTAAAGGATTGATTCCGAATTCATAACTGTAGTTATGCACTTATCGCATCCTGGCCAGCCAATTTTGTTTTCAATTTGGAATGATTTCAATATAGTCTGCGTGTCAGCGTCGAGCCTGACCACGCTTGGCGGTTGTTTGTGGCGCTTGCAGGCGCTTTTGCTGTCTTGCGTATGCACAGGTTCCTGAACAGAGACTTGTGAACCCAGCGACGCATGCAGCTCCCGATTGAGAAAAAGAAGGCAGCTTGCTACCAGTCTCATTGCCCCCCTGTATCTGACAGCCTGACATGCCTTCCAGTAACGACTCTTCAGAAGACGGAGGATCACCTGTGTTCCAGGCGCCAGATATCACTCGCACGCAGGTCGCAAAGTGATCCGGCTTATTTCTTCACATCGGGGCAACCTGATAATTATGCGCCCGATTGAATTGCTGAAACCCTCCAGACGTCCTGTATCGACGGAGGTTGCGAAGTACTCCGGACCGTCTCTCTAGGTTGGGGCTACCTGAAAACTTCGCGTCCGTTTTAACTCATCAAATTATCGGATGTGCAATTTAGTGAAAAGCTTCGTCGAACTTTGGTCAAGCAGTTTGTGCGGACGTTGCCTTCTTCCCCCGATTTGGTGTTCCTTCCTTGGGAGGGGATTTGGCAATCACGTGCGTGAACTTGTTTTTATCCTGCGCCTAAGGCGTGCTATGATGTTTGGCATTGTACGACGCTGTCTGGCATGAGCGTTGTAGACGAAGAAATTGTGCTCTCCTCCACTGTCGTCACTACGATTCTTTAAAAAAAGACAAAGCAAACCGCGCTGTGGGCGCATTACCTTGTATATATCATTGTCGGCGTCTACGCCATAGTGATCTTATTCCTCGTGCCACGGCGCATTACCGCGTCGGCCAAACGCAGCACAACCATCTTATTGTAACTAAACACTGCCGTAACAGGCTTACCATCGCTGTGTCCCCGGTATCATTGAACACGAAAATAATGTATTCTTAAAATCCCATCAGGTTATAAGAAAACTAGCGCCACGTTCTATATTGTCTCGTGGTCGTGACGTCGACGAAGGCTGTAGCGTGCGTGTCCGAGAGGAAACTCTTTATTTGGCGAAACTTGTGTTCGCGAAACTGAAAATCAAACTACAGCGATACACACTGCACACTAATAGCGGCGAACAGAGCGTCGGCCGTCGAAAAACTGATCATGGCTGTGACGCGCTGTCTTTAATACATCACGCATCGAGCTTTCCAGCGTTATCACTGGTGGTCGCACAAGCTCTGGAATAATCATGACCATTCAGGTCCTGCGAGCAATGTTAACGAAATGACCTACTACAATGGCAAAGCTTCACGAACACTGCGGTGCAGTCAGCGTCAAGCGCGGCTAACCGTCCTTGCGGGTCAAACCCGAATACATCAAAATAAAACAAGAAGCGGTCGTGGCAATGCCCCCCCCTCTGAAAAAGCATCGTCCCGATGCGTAAAAGAGAACATGGAAGTAAAAAATATGCATGTAACACAAAAGACCAACAATGATGAAGCAAGCAAACGCAGTGTCCTCAGGTTTCTCAGCGCGCATAAAATGGCTTGACGCGCACGACGTGAACGGCTTCAGGTTGTGCGCTGCGCCGCTGAGAGTTTGTGATGCCGCCCGGAACAACCTCGTAGTCCCGTGCACCGAGACGTCGTACCACCTTGTATGGCGCGAAGTATCGCCGAATAGACATTTCACTGAGTCCGCGTTGGCGAATCTCTGTCCAGATCCACAAAGGGTCACCGGGCTGGTTTTCCATGTGGCGTTGCCGAAGATTATAGTGACCGCTGTCGATCCTCTGCTGGTTCTTGATACGCAGGCGGGCGAGCTGTGGAGCTACCTCAGTGCGTTGCAGATAAGTAGCGACGTCGACACTGTCTTCGTCGGTGGTAGCTGGCAGCATTGCGTCGAGCTTGGTTGCCGGGATCCTTCCGTAGACAAACTTGTACGGCAACAGCTACGCCGTTTCTTGCACTGCCGTGTTGTATACGAAAGTCAAGTACGGAAGGATGGCATCCCACGTCTTGTGCTCGACGTCGACGTACATAGCCAGCATGTCGGCGATGGTCTTGTTTAGACGCTCGGTGCGGCCATTGGTCTGAGGATGGTAGGCGGTGGTCTGGCGGTGGCTTTGGCTGGCTGTATCTCAAGATCGCTTGAGGTAGCTCCACAGTAAAGGCCGTACATCTGTCGGTGATGAGGACCTTTGGGGCGCCGTGACGCATGATGTACTCAACGAAGAACTTCGCTACCTCGACGGCACTGCCTCTAGGTAAGACCCTTGTTTCGGCGAAGCGGGTGAGGTAGTCGGTAGGGACGACGATCTATTTTCGCAAGTCAAGGTAGGGAACGGCCCCTGTAGGTCCATATCGATTTGCTGGAACGGTCGGCGAGGTGGCCCGATGAGATGAAGAAAGCCTGCTGGTCTTGTCGGCAGTGTCTTGCGTCGCTGGCAGTCTCGCCATGTCCTTACATCGCGAGCGGCTTCGGCGGCAAGGCGTGGCCAGTAGTACTTTTCCTGTATTCTTGCGAGCGTGCGAGAAACACCGAGGTGTCCAGCCGTCGGGTCATCGTGTAGGGCCTGGAGGACTTCTGGTCTCAATGCTGAAGGAACCAGGACAAGGTGGTTGGTTAGAAGGGGCGAAGTTCTTTAGGAGAACGCCGTCTCGCAAGAAAAACGACGCCAGTCCTCCCTTGAATACCTTCGGAACAACAGCGGTTCTGCCCTCGAGGTATTCTACTAAGTCCCTGAGTTCTGGGCCCGCTGGCTGTCTTTCGACGAAGAGGACGGCACTTATGGTTCCCAACAAGCAGTCATCCTCGTGGTCGTCCTACGGCGATTGGTCGACGGGGGTGCGAAACAGGCAGTCAGCGTCGGCGCGTTTTCTTCCGCACTTGTAAACAACCTTAATGTCGAATTCTTGAAGTCTCAGGCTCCACCGTGCTAAGTGACCTGAAGGGTCCTTCAAGTTAGCTAGCCAACACAAGGTATAATGGTCGCTCACAACTTTGAAGGGCCGGCCGTAGAGGTAGGGGCGAAACTTCGATGTAGCCCAAATGATTGCCAGGCACTCTTTTTCTTTTGTGGAATAGTTGCTTTCTGCCTTTGGCAGCGACCTGCTAGCATAACTGATGACCCTTTCCAGCCCGTCTGTCTTCTGCACAAGGACGGCGCCGAGTGCTACGCTGCTTGCGTTGCTGTGGATTTCCGTATCGGCGTATTCGTCGAAATGCACTAGCATTGGACGTATCTGAAGGCGTCGTTTCAGTTCTTCAAATGCTTAAGTTTGCGCAGTTTCCCACTTGAATGGCACAGCGGTCGTCGTGAGGTGCATTAGTGGCTCGGCTATTCATGAAAATTCATTGACGAAGCGTCTGTAGTAGGTGCACAAGCCGAGAAATTGGCGTACGGCCTTCTTGTCAGTGGGTGGCCGGAAGGTAGTCATGGCGGCTGTTTTTCCGTGGGTCCGCAGGTGATGATTGCTTGAAGTACAGCTTCAAGGCGCCGGAGGTGTTCGTCGAAGTTTGAGGCAAACATAGCGACGCCGTCCAAGTATACGAGACACGTCTGCCATTTGAAGCCGACCAGTACTGTATCCATAACGCCTTGAAAATTCGCAGGTGCCGAGCAAAGACCAAAGGGCATGACTTTGAACTCGAACAGGGCGTCTGGTGTTATATAGGCAGTCTCTTGTCGGTCTCTGTCGTGGACTTCTATTTTCCAGTAGTTGGTCTTGAGGTCCATCGACGAAAAGTACCGGGCATTGTGGAGTCGATCCAGGGTTTCGTCCATCCGTGGGAGAGGGTACACGTCCTGCTTCGTGATCTTGTTCAGGCGACGATAATCGACGCAGAAGCGTAGCGTTCCGTCCTTCTTCTTCACTAACGCCACAGGTGATGCCCATGGACACTTGGATGGCTGGATGATCTCGTCGCGTAGCATTTCGTCGACTTTTTTCTTTGCGGCCTCGCGTTCTCGCATCGAAATTCTGTACGGGCTCTGACGGAGTGGTCTGGCACTTTCCTCTGTAATGATGCGATGTTTTGTGACAGGGGCTGCCGAACCCTTGACGACGACGAAAAGCATTCCTTATATGGCAAGAGCAGGGTTTTGAGCTCGTATTCCTTATGCTTCGGAAGGCTGGGATTGAAGTCGAAAGCTGGTTAAGGAGCTTGGTTCGTCGGAGTAGGCTCGGAAGATTCGGTGAGGGCGAAAGCAGTGGTGGCTTCCACGATTTCGTCGATGTAGGCGACCGTCGTACCTTTGTTCACGTGCTTGTACTCGTTGCCGAAATTTGTGAGCATCACTTTTGCTTTCCTTCTCTGCTGCTCGGCTATTCTCCTTGCGACGCAAATCTCGCTGTTAACCAATTGGTGCTGGTCTCCTTCAACGACGTCTTTCAAGTCTGCTGATTTCTCAGTGACCAAGGAAATGATGACGCTGGAGCGAGAGAGATTGGTGACCTGGTCGTCCAGCACATTCAAGGAGTGCTTTCCTGGCGGTGTGTGCGGCGGCAGTGCTTTTTCCGTGGATAGTTTTGTCGACTTGGATCTCAGGTCGATGACTGTACCTGAAGACTTAAGAAGTCCACGCCAACGATGACATCTCTCGAGCAACGCTGCAGGACTACGAAGTTCGCGAGATAAATCCGGTTGTTAATGGTGAGTCTCGCTGTGCAGATTCCCTCGGGCTTTGCAAGGTGACCTCCAGCTGTCCGGATTTCGGGGCCTTCCCAGGCTGTCCTAACTTTCTCCAGCTTCTTGACGAACGGTCCACTGAATAGTCGGCTCCGGTGTCGTGAAGAGCTGTGACGCTGTGGCCGTCAATAAGAACGTCGACGTCGCTAGTCTGTCGTCTTGCGTTGCAGTTAGGTCGCGGCGTCGGGTCACAGCTACGTCGGTTTCTTCCGCTACTTCCACGTTTCGTCATCAGGTCTACTTCGATCCGCAAGGTTTCGTCGTCAGGCCGCTGTCTGGTTCGCGTCGTGTCCTGAAGTTTCGTCTTGGCGTCGTCGTCGGCGGCGGTGGATCTTCGGTATTTCGTCGTACAGCAAGCGCACTTCCATCGGTTGCTGCCCTTAGTTTTCCGGATACGGGCTAGGTGTCCGGCCCCGTGTTAGGCCAGTGTATGGTCGGCGTAGGGGAGAGGCGTAGCGGCCTGGCGACGGGGATCGGGAAGGTCCTCGGGGGGTCCACTGCGCTCCTGCCAGATAGTCGGCGACGTCACGTGGCCGTTCACCCGCCGTGGACGCGGTGCGTCAATGGCAAACCCACGCAGTCCCATCTGTCGGTACTGGCAGCGGCGGTAGGTGTGGCTGGCTTGTCCGCAGTGGTAGCAGAGTGAACGGTGATCGGTGGCACGCCACACAATGGTCTTCCTCGAGCGTTGCGCTAGCCGATATGGCGTTTGGGCGGTATGGCGTCGTTGGCCGCGGCGGCGGTGTCCGGCGGCGGAACTTCGGTGGTGCGGCGTCTTCCCGTGGGTGCCGAGGGGGAACACTACGACGCGCTGCAGCAGCGTAGCTCCTAGCCTCCGGATGAGGCTGCGGTGGTTCTGGAATGCCCAACGCTTGCTCGACTTCTTCACGAACAATGGCGGTGATCGAGTTCACTGGAGGCTGCGATTCTCGAAACATCTTACGCAGCTCTTCACGCACGACCGCTCGGATGGCCTCGCGCAGGTTGTCGGTGCTGAGGGCTTGAATTTCTGTGTACTCGGTTATTGCAGAGCGGCGGTTGTACTGCCTTGTCCGCATCTCAAGTGCCATTTCTATTGTTGTGGCCTCTGTAAGGAATTCGTTGACACTCCTGGGGGGCTGCGAACAATGCCCGCAAACAGCTCTTGCTTGACTCCTCGCATTAGGAACCGGAGCTTCTCCTCAGATGTGGTAGCGTCGGCGTGACGGAACAGGCGGGTCATTTCTTCTGAGTATATTCCGAAGTTCTCGTTTGGGAGCTCTATACGGCTCTCCAGCATGGTTTCGGCCCTTTCCTTACGCACGACACTTGCGAAGGTTTCAAGGAATGCGGCGCGAAATAGCTCCCAGGTCGTCAGGGTGGCCCCTCTGGTATCGAACCAGGTCCTGGCGCTATCTTCAAAGGTGAAGTAAACCTGGCGAAGTTTGTCATCACAGTCCGAGTTGTTGAATTGGGCACCTCGGTCGTGTTTTTCCAACCAGCTTTCGGGTCTTCACATGGTGATCTGCGGAAAGTCGGCGGCTCCCTGGGCTGATTCGTGACGACTCGTTGAGGTGACGCAGCAGGCGTCATGGTGCCTCTCGTCTTCGTCGCTGTTGTCTTCTTATTGTGGCTTAGTGGTCCGTATCCTGGTGGGAGACCTTGCTGCCTGCGGCTGGCTCGCTGGTCAGCGTTGGCATCGATGTCCCCTTGACGATGTGAGCTTGGCTCACGGCATGAGAAGGGCGTTTTGTACATGGACCGGCAAACGCCTCCACCAGTTGTCACGTGGTCGTGACGTCGACGAAGGCAGCAGTCAGCGTGTCCAAGATGAAACTCTTTATTTGACCGAACTTGTGGCCGGGCAACTGAAAGTCAAACTAAGCGATACACACTGTACACTCATAGCGGCGAACAGAGCATCGGCCGTCGAAAAACTGATCATGGCTGGGACCTGATGTCTTATACATCACGCTTTGAACTTTCCAGCCTTATGATTGGTGGTCGCACAAGCTCTTGAATAATCGTGACCATTCACGTCCTGCGCGCAATGTCAACAAAATGGTCTACAACAATCGCGAAGCTTCTCGAACACTGCCGTGCGGTCAGCGTCAAGCGTCAAATAAAACAAGAAGCCGGCGTGGCAATATACAGGACACATGGGCTTTGATGTGTGAAGTGAAATATGATAATTTTCGATATTGCTATTTATTTTACTCTTTTTACACCTGAAATGCTTCTGAAGCATCGCGCCAGCAACCATATATTAGTTACTGCATCTGAAAGGCTCAAAAGCAAGTTTTTGTGCTCATGATACCCTGCTCTTCAATGCACTTGAATGGCCGTCGTCTAAATATTGGTCGTTTTGTACCATATAACATCATATAAAATGTCTGTATCCTGCTTTGCTGCGCCAAATTTATTTCCACCCATATCTGCAAGGTTGGTTGGTTCCTAGAGGGTAAGCAGACGGAACTGCAGTTCAATCGTTGGGATATTCTAGGTGACTTGCGCACTATTTCTATAGTGCGCAAACCGTGTTCAGATCCATGACGCATAATCTAACTGTTGGAGCCCCCTTACATGTTTCCTAAGAAATTCGGGCTGATTTCTCGAGTAGAATAACAAGAATTCGGAAGCTGACACAAGCGCTACGGGTCTGAATTGGCATGCTCTGACAACCGCTGAGTCCTGTAGTCCTATATTTAGGACATGAAGATTGTGCGTCGCTGCGGGCGACGCGTAAGTGTTATGGAAGAGCCACTTTGTAATTAAACAGTTTATCACCATAAAAACAATTGAAAGAATACTATAGCTACCGATGCACTAGTTAATCAGTACAATCTCATCAAACGCTCGGTTGATGATATTTTACTGATTTCACTTTCCCACAGCTCACTACTGGCTCACTAAAAATGAAGTAAGCCGGCGAAAGCATTTGTGCCACGAGGTAGAGAAAGAAAGAATGAGTGTGAGGAAGAAAAGAAGAGATAAAGAAACAGACACACAAGAAGAAAGAAATACAGATAGAAAGAACACAGAAAGAAAGAAAAAAAAGAAGAAAAAAAACAAGAAATGCAGAAAGAAAGAAATTTTTCGGAAGATATTTGATTGGGACAGCAGGGGGAAAATGAACATGCCCTCGTTTTCACCGACGCAGACCACGGCTACGAATGTGATACTAACACCTCCGCTGTTAAGCTCCCTAAATTTCTAATTCCGCACGTCTGTTCCGTCGTTGCCGCCAGTGGCGAAACAAGTCTACCACACTGCTTGACTGTTCAAAGTTATTTACCTGAGATTATTGTTAAACTAATATTAGTAATATACATGCATTTTACTAAGTAAATAATTAATGAACTACACTTTGTCGTCAGACGTTTCCATGCAAATATCAGTGGAATTCTGTACTCACTGCTTGCCCGCTCTGTACAGAAAAACCCGGTGTGTAAATCCATCATATCCCAAAGTTGGAGGAGTGGTATATTTCACGACACCATATTTTGGGGCTCCATACTGTAGAGAAAGCAACAGTTGATATAAGGTATCGGCGTGAGGTGAAACTCGCACACTGTGCTTATTTAGGAACTTCCTTATGTTATTGGATAGGCCTTTTCGGTATGAATACAACTGTTCACGCAAGCTCTTTATACAATCTGGCTGGAACAGAACACATCAAAAAGGCGCCAGTTGGTTTAATTGTTATGCTTTTGTAAACATTTACAATCCGGATAAGGGGAGCGTCGGTGTATCCCGATGCTCTGACGAGACATTCATTGATTTGACGCCTTCGTTTTTTTGAGCGAAGCCTTATGTGATTCGGTTCTTCGTGCCCGCCGACAGTAAAACCCCTAGCACCCCTGGGGAGAAGTGGGAGAAGTATTGTGTAAAAATGCGTAAGAAAAATAAACCGCGCGCCATTTGGGGAGTGTGTTAAGGGCCCTCAAATTTCGCGAAGCAGCGCCACCCACCGAAGAAAGGCGTCTCCTCTATTTTCTCCCTCGTCCGCCCACTTCGACGCCGGCGTTTCGGGAGACTATGGAGAAGTCGCTATCGGAGACTTCGAGCATTAGAGACTAGGACTGGTGAGGTCCAATTCGCCACAGTCAAAGGCTGGGGCGGATGGAAGCGCAAATTTTGGCAGCGAAAATGGCGGAGCAAAATAAGCAGCACCCGGCACTCCGTGTGTGGCAGTGGAACTGTTGGGGGTTTCAAAGAAAAAAGGCGGCATTGTGCCAATTTATTCGAGCTAGAGAAGGCAAGCCACATGTCCTTTTGCTGCAGGAGACTCTCCTAGAGGTGATTACCCTTTCTGGGTATGAGACTTTCTGCCACATATCGGGTGACGGCAGGGGGATAGCGGTATGCGTTTCCAAGCAAATCTCGGCTCTCGTACATCACGATCTAGACAAGAGATTTAAATCAGAATATCAGTGCATTGAGCTTCTCCCCGGGAGGCGACTGCTCAAGGGGTTGCTAATTTTACATGTTTACAGTTCCCCGAAACGTTCGAAGCACCGCTTTTATGTCCTTATTTCAAAGGCTATGAGTCTTGCGAACCGCGGGAAGATTCCGATTTTGGAGTCGGGAGATTTTAACGCGTCACACACTGCGTGGGAGTATCCAAAAACTACAACGAAGGGTGACTCCCTTTACAAGAGCACGCATGACTTGGGCATGACTATGCTGACTGATCCCGGTTATCCGTCGCGAATAGGAAATTCAGTTTGTAGGGACACTACGCCTGATTTGACTTTTACAAATTTTCAGGATCACTGCGAGTGGACTAATTTAAATGAAGACGTAGGTAGCGACCATTATATACTAGAAACTACGCTGTCGGCAACTGTCGCAGCTAGCAGGAAACACACTGTAGTAGACTGGGAACTTTTCCGCGATATTCGTAAAGATAGGGGCTGCTGGGAGAATTTTGCGGATTGGAAACACAACTTATCCTAGCGACGTTAAGAGGGCCACAAAGATCATCGAGACGCAGAACATGGATAGCAAACTTGCCCACCTCTTCGAGGCCAGAAATGGCCTTAGGGAGCGCTGGAAACAGAACAAGCTCAATCGGCGGTTAAGGCGAAGGACTGCTGAAATTAACAGGGAAATCGAGACTTACCCATGCAGCTTGAGAGAGCCCGATGGGAGGAGACATGCAACATGGTAGATGGACAAATGCGTGTTGGGGGGAAATGGAACTTACTTAAACATCTGATGGGGCCCGACAAAAGCAAGGGTAGTCAGTGCCGGGTGGTCGACCGCATAGTCAGCGCGGCTCTCAGAGACAGCTCAGAAAAGGAGGTTTGCGACATGCTTGCAGGCAAACATTTGCCGTCAAGCCTTGACAGCCTCCGCCCCATCTCACTTACATCTTGTGCTGGAAAGGTCTATGATCATGTTTTGAATAATATGTTCTGTGCGTTTATCGAGGATGAGGGTCTCCTCCCTCCCGATTTGGTGGGTTTCGTCCACATCTCTCAACGCAGGATGTGATGCTTCTCCTTAAATCTCACACATTGACGACAGCACTCGCGATGCCAGAGCCATACTTGGTCTCGATCTGGCTAAGGCGTTTGATCACATATCTCATGCCCACATACTGTAATCCACAAACGACATGAACCTGGGAGCGCGATTTTATAATTTTGCCGCGGCTTTTCTCAGTGAGCGAACGGTTACTCTTAAGTTGGGGTGGCTGAAGCCAGAACGCTACGAATTAGGTTCACGTGGAACCCCTCAGGGGGCAGTCGTCTCCCCACTTCTTTTCAATATTGGCATGACTCACCTCGCTAGCAAACTGGACGAACTCGAGGGGTTGGAAAGTGCGCTCCACGTGGTTGATATCATGGTGTGGGTCCGAGGCGGTGCAAAAGGGCGCCTTGAGGACAGAGTGCAGGAGGCGGTCAACACGGTTGAAAGAAACATCAGTCGTATGTCTTTAAAGCTTTCAAGTAGTAAATCGGAGCTATTATTATACAGGCCCACCAGACAAGGACGGCGACCTAAGGGCTGGGTCCCCCCTGGGCAGGTGGATGTGACATTATTGACTGCTAGTGGGGCTAGAATTCCCAAGGTTAGCTGTATCAGGATATTAGGCATGCTCATTTCAGCGGATGGACGTAACACGGAAACTTTGCGTAGATTAGAGCAACATACTACGGCTACGCTTCGCCTCATTCTTCGAGTTTCTAACAGGAAAGGAGGCATGAAGGAGGACAATATTCTTGGCCTCTTTCATGCCTTCCGCATGAGTCACGTTCATTATGTTGCGCCTTTGCATCATTGGCTCGCTGCAGAAAGAGAGAAGCTCAAGTACTGATCCGTAAAACTGTTAAAAGGCCGCTCGGCCTTCCAATCCGAACTAGCACGGAGGGACTGTTAGCATCAGGAATTCACAACACGTTGGATGAAATTACAGAGGCTCAACGCACGGCGCAGATCTCTCGCCTCTCGGTCACCCGCGTGGGTGGGGAGATTTTGGCAAGTGCCGGAATTTCTACAATACTGCAGGAAGAGCGGATGACTTCTCCTGACTCCGCCGTTAGACAGGCGCTCGTAGTTTATCCCATTCCTAGGAATATGCACCCTCAATTAGCGTCGCAAGGAGAAGGGCTAGAGCCAAGAAAATTTTAGAGCAGGTGCACTCGAAGTCGGGATCGTCGACCTTCACGGACGCTCCGCGTGCGGATAGGAATCGTTATGTGGCAGTGGCGGTCGCTGAGCGAGGTACAGTAATGTCGGCAAGCTCTGTCAAGGCAACCTCCTCGGCAATAGCTGAACAGGTATCCATCGCACTAGGGCTTTTGGCCTCATCCCGTTTTCAGATCTATTCTGATTCCCGTACGGCGGTTAGAGCCTTTGCATCTGGCAGGGTCTTGCCACATGTTGCTAGGATTCCCAGAGGTAGGACCATCACACACGAGATCATTTGGTTCCCGGCCCATATGGGCTCCGCGATCGGCGGCATCACCAACTCCAACGAATTGGCCCACGCCCGGGCGCGAGGACTTGCCTTGCGCACGGGGCTTCACGGCCCTGGCACGTTGAACCGCTCCGCCCAGCCCGGGGCCGATCCTCTGGATGGGGGTGCGGCTTATCGAGGGTCGCGGGATGTTCTAGCAACATTTAAGAAAGTCATTTCACATTATCGTTTGAGTCGTAGGGTCTTTTCTCCACCCCATTCGCATCTTACCAGAGGACACGCTCAGATTACTACAGACAGGGGTTTACCCCTGCCCAGCTAATGTATCTATTTATATGGATATATGTCCTGACTGCCCGGACAGTGGGTGTGTGTGTACATTTGAGCACATGATGTGGGACGCAAATCATCCCAAGACAAGGGTTTTATTGCGCCATCAAAAGTACGGATCGTCACCATCAACTTCGGGCAATCCAGGGGGCCCACGATGCAGCAGGCAGGTACTCCCTGCCTGTTCCAATGTGGGAGCGGCCCGCAGGGGGGTCAGCGTAAAAACCCAGCTCCCCTCCCTCGGTGTACAATAAAGTTATCTATATATCTATGTATCTCGCCTGAACATTGTTACGAAAAGCACCAGCGTCTCAGAGGTAGCATGACACGAGGGCCAAAAGACGGGGAAGATCCAGGCAGTGGTAATGCAAAAGGTAGCCAAGAAAAACAACGTTTAACTCGTAATGAGGACTCAGCACAAACAAAGCATATGGACGAAAGAAGCACCCGACGCAAGTAGCGCCGGAATTTATCAGCACTCAGACGTAAGAGGAGGAGGGCGCAGCTCCGCTCTTCGGACGCATCCAGCCTCTCTGAGGGACGTGTCCAGTGTCTCTGAGAGGGAAGCCAGCAAGGAATGGAGAGATAGTGAAACTTTATTCCAGGTAAAGGGGGAAGGGGGATCTTGGAGCTTGTGTGGCTGGGGCCTACGTCCAGGGCTCCACTGGCCTTAGCTGCCCCCCGCACGTTATCCAGTAGCGCGAACTGCACTCCTGTGCCCGAGCTGACGAGTTGTGCCTCCCACTACTCAGTACAAGGTATAAAAGGTCTGCCAAGAAAAGTGGCTAACTCGCTTGGTTTACGATCGCACCCCCACGGGATGTGGTATAGAGTCGGTCTACCGCCGCACCACGGACACGCGGTCGGGTAAAGCGTTGGATGCATCGCGTGTAATTTTAGTAGATGCGGGAACACGTCCGTCTGAATTTTTCGAAGGTCGGCGTCTTCCCCATTGAGGGATCTGTGAGGCGTACCACATTTTTTGTCCAAGCAAGGAGGAGAGCACTACACAGGGGGTCAGGCGTTCTGCACATTAATGCATTTCTGAGGAAGTCGTGCTCGGGGTCTAGCCCGTGGGAACCCCTACGGTGGTGGGTCGCAGCGCAATCATAACAACATCTTGGACACAACGGTGCCCTTGCCTTCCAAGTGCTCTGCCATGCTTCTTAGTTCTAGATCGCTTCGCTGTTGGTAGGCGAAGTCGTCGGCACTTATGGGCCCAAGAGGCTGTCTTCGCACAGATAGTCATGCGGCGCCGGAAGAGCAGGTGCGCTGGTCAAGCAGTCGGGTCAGAACGCTTTCGTCCGGACTTGTAAACGACGGTAATGTCGAATTCTGGAAATATGAAAAGTCACTAGAACGGGAAAAGTACCGCATTCTTTTCCTCTTTCCCGCCGCGCGCTCTCGGGGGCTTCGCCATATAAATGGTCCAGCTGACTCGCCTCGCTAATGTCTCCCGGCCGCTGACGCACAGCGCTTTGAAAGGCGATTGTTTTTATAGCCTGAGAAAAGCGTGCAGGAACATTATGATATTCGATGTTGTTTTGAATTACATCGCAAGCTTGTCAAGTCATCGAAGGATGCCTGGGTGCTGCGCTTTTGGATGCAGAAACCGAAGTGAATCGGGCAAAGCTTTCTTTGCTATTCACAGCGGGAATTAAATGCAAAACGTTTTTTTAGGAATCTTCTGCGATTTTGACGTATCTATCTATCTATCTATCTATCTATCTATCTATCTATCTATCTATCTATCTATCTATCTATCTATCTATCTATCTATCTATCTATCTATCTATCTGTCTGTCTGTCTGTCTGTCTGTCTGTCTGTCTGTCTGTCTGTCTGTCTGTCTGTCTGTCTATCTATCTATCTATCTATCTATCTATCTATCTATCTATCTATCTCTTCCTGCTCTCCTGCCCGTTTTGTTAATAGGATGTATACCAAATTTTACATGGCATAACATGACTGTATCCCGAATTTCAATGACAGGTCATAACATGAAATTCATAACATGCATGTCATGAACAGCATGATTTACACGCCACTGTCTTCGTGCTTCTGCGGCCGCCTTGTTAACTTTAGATATACCACAATTAGTGTGGCGTGGAAAGAGTGAATGACGAGCATAAGTTACTGTCCTAACATCCAAATCATGACACGCATGTCATGTTAAACATGATTTCAATGACATGATCTCGAGGCGCTCGCGGCCGCTTAAATAAAAGGATATGTACCAAAATCGGTATGACGAGGTCTTTCTGTATGATCAGCGTACATGACAGATGGTAACATGAAAATCAAGACTTGTATGTACGGCATGACTTACTTGCCACTCTCATGATGTGCTCGCAGCCGGTTTGCAAGCTTGATATAAACCAAAATTCATATTGGGTCGCGTGACTGTATCACGAACGTAAATGACAGGTGGTAGCATGGAAATAATGATATGCATGTCATGTATGGCATGACTTACATGTCACGCTCATGATGCGTTCGCTAGCTTGATGTACACCGAAATTGTCATTGTGCGACATGACTATATGACAAACATAAATGACACAGATGGTAGCATGAAAATCATGACATGCATTTCATTAATTTCATGTTACAACCTGTCACTGACGTTCGTTATGCAGTCACCTCACGCAATACCAATTTTGGTGTATATCAAACTAGTGAATCGGCCGCGAGCGCATCATGAGCGTGGCTTGTAAGTCATCCCGTACATGACATGCATGTCATTATTTTCATGTTACCACTTATCATTTGCGTTCGTCATACAGTCACACGACACAATACAAATTTTGGTGTATACCGAGTTAGCGAAACGGCCGCGAGCCCACCATGAGCGTGGCACCTAAATCATCCTGTACATGACATGCAAGAAGTCACGGTTTTCATGTTACCACCCTTCCTTTAGGTTCGTCATACAGAAATCCCTCGTCATAGCACTTTTGGTACATATCCCTTTAGTCAAACGGCCGCGAGCGCCCCGAGACCATGTCATGTAAATCATGTTGTACATGACATGCATATCATAGGTTGCACGTTAGGACCAGTTACTTACGTTTGTCATACGCTCTTGTCACGCAATACCAATTGTGGTATACATAATGTTAACGAAGCGGCCGCAAGAGCACCAAGACTGTGGCGTGGAAATCATGCGGTTCATGACATGCATGTTACGATTGTCATGTTTATGACCTGTCATTTATATTCTTCATACAGTCATGTTGTCATATCAATTGATGTATACATGCCATTAACGAAACGGGTAGGAGAGCACAAAGTCGTAGGCGGATAGATAGATAGATAGATAGATAGATAGATAGATAGATAGATAGATAGATAGATAGATAGATAGATAGATAGATAGATAGATAGATAGATAGATAGATAGATAGATAGATAGATAGATAGATAGATAGATAGATAGATAGATAGATACGTTCAAAGTCGCAGAAGTTCGCTAAGAAATGCTTCGAATTTAATAAATACCGGCAGCCGAGCGCGTAAGTGCCACGCAGTTCGCATTTTTTATCGCGTTACTACGCGCGCGTGCGCTTGTAAGCAAGTAAATACTGCCGCTATTTCTTTCCTAATTTGTTAGAGAACAACGGTATGCTTCCTTCGGGGCTACAAAAGCGCACGCAATGCGTAACACATGCGTTCCTCCGCGTAAAATCAACACCGCGCCACTGCAGCTTCAGCCGCGCTGGACCAAATATGGCGGCGGGCGGGACGGTCGCGGTAGTTTTCCCGTTCCAGTGACTAACCCGCAGGCTTGTGTTGGTTTTCGTCGTGTTCTCTTTTCCTTTCACAAAAACCAGCGCTTGTACTGTGTCCTTCCTTTCTTGTGTTCCGCCTTGTTTGCGCTGACTTTTTTACAATATAAAAGTGTTTTATGCCGGGATCCACAAAGATTTTCATGACGTATTTCCGTCAAGGAAATACGTCAGCAAAATGAACGCCATCAAATGGCAAAGACAAAAACTATAAGAAGTTCCGTTGAAAGGAGTCGAACCTGTGACCTCTCCGGCCGCGACGAAAGCTGGTGGGCGTTTAGGCCACTGAGCTACCGCCAAACACATAACGGAGGCTATATGAACGTGCGTCTTATCTTTCACAATTTCCTCTCACAGAGTTCTTGCATTAATAGACGGATGGATGCTATGAGCGTCCCCTTTATAATGGGGTGGATACATGTGTGCCATCAGGCTGGAAAAACGAAAACAAAACAACGCGCCGTTGCTGCGACCGTCCCATTCGGTGCGTTTCCAATAGAAGTGTATTTCGTTTAACACAGCGCGAGGTGGTGGCCGTCGCCCAAACCTCCCTCATAGCATCCATCCACATCGAAAAATAGCTCTCCGACGCTCGCCTGGCTGTCGCGCCGCGTTCCCCGCTCGCCCTATGAGAATTAACTGCCAGGCTAAAGGGAAGACACAACGCGCGTAGCGTATCTCTTCGCGTTTCACGACGCTTTGGTGGAGTGTATATCGAGTACCATTGTTTTTTAGGGGCGAAGCTCCTTAAAGCGGCACCCGTTCGTCCCTCGTAGTTGTCGTAGTCGTAGTGCGTAACCAGTCGTAATGCTAGTACCAGATCTTGACCTCCAAGGTGGTGCCGGTGGGAGATTTTTCCTGTGCGTTGTTGAACAATAAAAAATTCGCAGCGTGCGCGTTAACTAAAAGCCGAATTCTTCTGTCTCTCATTCCCCATTAGCAGCCATTGGCATGTTCCAGTAGAAAACGTTAGTAAAAGTGTAAGTGTTAGCTAAAAGCCGACTTCTTCTGTCTCTCATTCCCATTAGCAGCCATTGTTTACCTCCAAGGTAGTGCCTGGTGAGATTTTTCCTGTGCGTGATTAAACAATAAAAATTTTGTTCAAAACGCCATTGATTGATGAAATAAACCAACGAAAGACGCCAGATGTTTCTAAAGCAAAACGAAAAGGCGCCAGCTGCTTACGAAAGACGCCAGATGTTTCTCCTCTCCTACGACATCCGGAAATGAAGGAACCAGCACTTCCACCAGGTGTCACGTGGTCCTGACGTTGAAGGCAGCAGTTTCTGTGTTCAAAACGAAGCTTCTTATTCGTGCGAATTTGTGCCCAGAAAATGAAAAGGTAAAGAGAGGCAATACACGCTGTACTCTGATAGCGGTGAACAGAGCGTCGGTCGTCGGTAACCTAATCATCTCTGGAACGCGTAGTATTTTATACGTGCATCACCGAATCTCCCAGTGTTATCGCTGGTGCTCGCGTGAGTTCTTGAATAAACTTGGACTATTCGCGTCCGACGCGTAATCTTGATAGACTGACCACAAATAATCGTGGAGGTTGCCAACATTGTGCCACGGTCTGCGCCGAGCGTCTTTGTGGGTTAAAGCTGAATATATCATAATAAAGCGATAAACGCGTGTGGTCATACAGAGTGAGTATTGCATTTTCTTGTATGGCTGCCTTCACCTGGTCGAATGCCTGCTGCTGTTGAGCGTCAAACTTCCGCATTAGATCCCTGTGATGTCAAATCTGGTCGGACAGGTTTGGTAAAAATTTCTTACTTGGTTTATTATGCCAAAAACTGACGCAGCTCTCTTACCATACGTGATACGGGAAAATCTATTATAGCTCTCAATTTCATTTGGTCCGGTTGAGTCCCTTCTCAGTGAGGAAGTGACTCAGCAAATTCAGCGATGTATTTGCAAACTCGCAATTTTCATACAATGTTACGCTTGCAGCTTGCAGCCTTCATAGAATCTTCTCCATCCGCCTGTAGAATTCCGCAAGCGTAGCTCCGAAGGCCAAGATGTCACGCATGCGAAACAGTACCCCGAGCGTCCCTTCCTGAATTTGAGTCGTCCTCCTCTGGTAATATTCCACCACTGAGGATATGTGAAAAGCCAGCCTTTAAAAGGGAAGCCTTCCAAATCAGTTTGTGAAAGTTCTGGCGACGAGGTCACCTCCATTGCCGGACTCATAGTCGTGCTTGTTCCCTTTGACCCGCGTCCGTCGCGGCGTTCTACCGGCGGTGGGAAGTGCACACCCCGGAGACCGCGTCTGCGTGCACGACTGTGAATCTATGAAAAGCTTTGTCTGCCACACTACCGCTCTTGTGTCCAGTTTTGTAAAAACCTGCGCGTCTCACAGTCTTCCTAATGCTGCAACTTCGAAAGGACGTACCAGTTTCCACCATTCAATGGCTTTCTGCGGGTCAGTCAGTTGTAGACAAATTCTGACTTTATCAATCACCTTGGGAACTTTTACCGTTGCTGGGCACCATACATGTATATCTTCCACGTCTCTGATGATACCTGTCCCTTCCAATTCCTTCAGTTGGGTCTCGAGCTTGCCAAGCAATAGCAAGTGTATTCGGCGGGAAGTACTGACATATACTGGAATACTCGTATCTGCCTTGAGTTCGATGCAATACACTCCCAGGATGAAAATTTCTGGCGGTTTAATTTCACACTTCTTTATTTTCATCGTGAGCCTACAGGAGAACGGGAAAATTTTATTTGCGATGAACAATAAAAGAAACCAAACGAAATTTGGCTGCCTCAAACGGGGCCTCTGGGTCTTCACCCCTCCAGTCCTGGAATTTTTATTTTTGTCGGAGACTGTTTCAGCACGTATTTTCCTCATAATTATGACCTCAGAACACCACAAACAAAAATTGAACCAGTGGTGTCAGTATTTATGGATTTACAGACATGACATAATATTAGGTAATCAGGGCTCAGTGGTCATGAAATGAGAAAAATGGCCTTTTTATTTCTGGTACTCACTCGAGTACACGAAATCTCAACCAACGCCATATCTGGATGTGTGGAAGTCCTCGAAAACCCTTCAGGACTACGTCCCAAAACCGGCGCCTACCCGCCTCAACTTGCCCGCCTCGGCGTCACCCATGACTTCGGTCAAGCTTGTTTACTGCGCCTCCTAACCCTGCAAAAATACCACGATGGTGGCGTTGATCGCAGTAGGGCTCGTTGAGAAATACTCCACCAAGGATTAGCGATCTTGGTTTTGTTTCCGATGTACTCGGCGAAATTTTGTGTGGCGTCGTCGACGCCAGGGCCGAAAGGTTAAGAGGCGCGGAAGTTCACAGGGCAGTTTCTGTTATGGAGGCAAAGGAAAACACCACGTTTTTAGGTATTCACTCTAGATTTGCCACATTCTGATGTTCTGCATTTTCTATTTCATTCTGGTTTTAGGTTTTCAGGAATGGGCCCTTTCATGTCGTATCTCACATTGTCAGGAGGCCACAGAATGATTTAGTGCCTCTGTCGGCCAGCTGGCCTTTCGTCTAGTTTGTTTTATCAGTTCCTTCTTGTTGTTATTGTTGTTTATTGGACATAGTGGTTGCAGCTTGAATTACGGTGTTGCAGTGTTAATTGTGTAACTCAAGCAGGTCAAGTCTCTGCGCTATACTTCGTCCACCTATAACAACATGCCATATTAAAAAGTGGCGAACATGCGGACAGTACACTTTCTTATGCGCAATGAAACGTGGCAGCAGCACACAAAGCGATCGATTAAATCGACCCCGACCACGAACTCATAGCACTTAACCGCCATGTCTAGTGATTCACTTGCACCTTTGGGTCCTTCTACCATCTGTCACTAGAACCTTCCGGCCAAATGAAGTCGACGGTACAAAGCCGGACTAGTCTTTCCTTCTGACGGCGCTTATTTTATTCCTGAAACTGAATAAAATATGACCCCTCTCCTCTTCCACTTCAGTTTACGCCTTGTTCCTGTAGTCATGCAATATGAGACATATTGTTCGCCATTCTCGCCCTCACCCTTGCCCCACTTGTCCCCACCGTTGGAAGTATCATTGCCAATAAACTCAGGATCCTCGGAATGTGAAAGATCGGCATCCCTCTCTTGCATGAGTTCTTCCATTTCTTCTTCAGTCAGGGACTTCATTGTAAGTGATAGTGTGCTCTTTAGAACCCATAGTCCCCAATCGTGGACGTCCAATTTAAGCAGCTAATAACAGCAATTTACAACGCAGATCATGTATTAAAATCGATTACAACCTGATTTCAGACCTTTCAGTAGTTCTGTCGCACATATTGGGTAAAGAGAAACCAGGTGAACTTCAAGAAATATAACCACGACGACGAAAAATTTGACGTTTGCAGGAAAACGCCATTTTCATGCCCACCGTGCGTCGCAGATGCAGGATATGGAGCAACATCTCGTTAAGCTCAGGAAAAGTAATGTTATCTACGCGAGAAATGCAAGTTGAAGGTAAAAGATGCTTGTATCAGAATTAGCTGCGCTTGCTCGAACTAAAAGCCCCAAATGATGCCACGGGGACTGAAGAGGCTATACCGGTGAACACTTCAGGAAACTTTCGTGGTACTTATCTTCTGGGTAATCCGTGACCTGTTGCAGAAGTTGCGCAAATATCAAGCCCGAACTCTCTTGACGTCCATGTAGAGCGTCGTCCACGCCTTCTACCACACAGATATGATCATGGAAGGTGTTTCGACCACACCTAAGTACTGCGTTTAGCTTGCCTAATATTTCTATTAGCTGTCCTTGAGCGCCGCATAGTTTCTTCGTCGCTGGAGTAGCAGTTGAAACAGCAGTCGCCTTTCCCTCTGGCACTGCACTTACATCTCCTATAATGTCTATCTTAAAGGTTTCCTGTAGTCCGTCAATGCCAATACTTTGCGACATACCTCCGCTGTCCTGTCAGTACGCAGGGCTCCCAAAGCCAATACCTGAATTGAAGTAGCACCGTCTTTTCATTGTCTGAGTCGTTTCATTCCGCACATTTTTTGCAGGGCCCCTTTTTTCCAGAAGAACGCTCCCGGTCTAAGATACCGGACATTTTCTTTTCTCATTGTGCTTATGTGCACCACATCAAGTGCATCCATACTGCATTTTGTATTGACGATAGCTTTTGCTTGTATACCTGTGGCGGAGCTCCATTACTTGCTCTTCGTGCGATGTCAACAGAAGACTCCCCGGATAAAGGTTCCTTTCTTATTGCAGCAAGCAGCCTCAGGACCTCTTCTTTCTATCGGGTTTCTCATACAGCGGTTTCCAACGTGAGATCTGTATAGCTTTGCAGAATTTGCGCCAACTTTGCATACTGTAATCCCACAACTAGCCTGCTGCCCACCATTGCATCTCTTAGTGCTACCCATCCGCAGTGGGACACCAATCTGTGCAAAGCAGTCACAGAAGCTTCCACTGTCTCTCGAGGTTCTTGTAGCCTCGGACTGAACCGAGTCTTTCATATAACATTGGGTCTAGCAAAGAAATGCTTTCGTTAGTATGCGAATCACTATCATATCTCTGCCGCGTTTCTTTCTTCAATGCCCGTTGCTGTGGTCCAGTGATTATGGTGCTCGGCTGCAGACCCAAAGGTCGCCGGTTAAAATCCCGGCCGTGGAGCCCGCATTTATATGGTAGCGAAGTACTTGAGGCCCGTGTACTTAGACTTAGTTGCAGGTTAAAGGACCCAAAGTGGTCGATCTTAGGGATTCTGCTAGTACCGCGTTCCTCACAATCATATACTGGCTTTAGGCCGTAAAACTCAAAAAAGATTATCATTGCTTCTTTGGACATCGTTGACGCCGTTAGAATATTGTCGCGGAGGACACCACAAGACATTACTTCGGAGCGAACGGCTGGTCTACAGGAATGGCGTGTTCTTCCTGTTAAGATAACTTCGTTATTGACTCCACCAAAGTGATGAAGAGCATTCCACGGTCCAAACTACCGACACAATATACACATTCAGGAATAGTCGTGTGTCCTTCAGAATACTTTTCGGTAATAAAGCTTTACCATCGTCACACGACCCTTTTTCAGAGATGCCTTGCCTAGCGTGTACGTCATTTTGTACGCTGCAGTTGAGTGTTCGACGCAGAGTGTCCTCAGCAACTGCGATGACCGACAGAGGTGGGTATTTGACCCATAGAGCCCTTCGGAACTGCGAACAGCGACAGAGTTGAGTCTTCGACCCAGGGAGCCCTCAGCAACTGCAAAGAGTGACAGAGTGGAGTCTTCGACCCAGAGAATGCTGAGCAACTGCTCATGGCGACAGAGTTGAGTCATCGGTCCAGGGTGTCTTGAGCAGCTTCGAAGAGCGATAGAGTTGAGTCTTCGTCCCAGAGAGTCCTAAGCAACTGCGAAGAGCAGCAGAGTAGAGTCTTTGACACTGGGAGTCCTGAGCAGTCACCAGTCAGCAGTCAGTGCGAAGAGTGATAGAGTTGAGCCTGCGAGTTAGTGAGTCCTGGGGAATGGCGAAGAGCGACAGGGCTGAGTCATCGACCCAGAGAGCACTAAGCAACTCAAAGTGGCATAGAGCTGAGTTTTCAACCTAGGGAGTCCTGAGCGACGGCGAAGAGCGACAAGGATGAGTCTTCCACGCGGATAGCCTTGAGCAACACCGAAGAGAGGCAAAGTTGAGTTTTCGACCTTGGGAGACCTGAGCAACTGCGAAGAGCGACAAAGTTGAGTCTTCGATCTAGAGAGCAGTGAGCAGTGAACAACTCGAAAAGGGAGAGCTGAGTCTCCGACATAGGGAGTCCTGAGCGACTGATGAGCGACGAAGTTAAGTCTTCCACGCAGAGAGGCGTTCTGACCTAGGTAGTCCTGAGCAACCGTGAAGAGCGACAGAGTTGAGTCTTCAACCCAGGGAATGCTGAGGACTTGCGGAAGCAACATAATTGAGTCTTCGACCCAGTAGGTCCTGGGGAACGGGCAAAAGCGACAGAGCTGAGTCTTCGGCCCAGAGAGCACTGAGCAACTCGAAGAGGGACAGAGCTGAGTCCCCGGCTTAGGGAGTCCTCAGCAACATCGAAGAGCGACAAAGTTGAGTGTTCCACGCAGAGCTCCTTGAGTTCCACGCAGAGCCCTTGAGTTCAGTTTTCGAGCTTGGGGGTCCTCAGCAACTGTGAAGAGCAATAAAGTTCAGTCTTCGAGTCAGGGAGTCTTGAGCAACTGCGAAGAGCGCCACAGTTGAGTCTTCAAACCAGGGAGCCCTGGGCAACTCGGAGGAGCAAACGGATGAACCAGATGACTTGGTGCTGCATCCGTTGCTGACCGTGTGGATTTTTTTTCGATTCGGCAGACTTCGAAACTTGTGCGTTTATTTTTATGGTTCTGGGAACAGTGCAATATGTTCCAATTGCATGTTTGCACAAATAGAAGCAAACAGTTGCAACCACAGCTCAGTGCAGCTGGAATGGGTCTGACAAGGCTGAAGACAAGAGACTTGCTGTTGTGCGATGAGCTGTGCGTCAATACGTGCAAAAACATGAAAAGAACTTCTTTACAAATGGCAAGTAAAGATAGCGACAATGACGATGAAAGCATTCGGATTGCTTAGGAGGTGGTGCAGGAAGCGCAGGAGCGCGAGCTAGAGCCTGGTCAACGAAGGAGAGAAGATAAACGAGAACAGAACTGACAGAGATAACGGCAGAGATACAGGTTGAAATTGTGAAGTCGTTTGCAGCGGCGGCTATTGACGGGGATAGCCCTGTGAGACCAAGCGAGGTCCAGCCATGTCGAGTGAACCGGTGGGTTTAAGTATGCAAGATTGTAAAGGACATTACATTGTTCTTGGCTCATCTAGAAAGAAACTGTGATAGGCGGAAATTCCATCCGAGTTCTTGGTGACAGTGTTTGGTGACGTTGTTGCCCTGTAAGGGTTCGAATACTGTCGCGCGATGGAGTGTGAGTCACGAGAAAACTACGGGAAAGTAAAGGTAGCATTCCTGGGGAGGTGATGAATTTGCCCACAACCATTTAGGCACCGATTCACAGAACATAGCACTACTCTGAGTTCGCGTGCCGGTTTGAGAACAAACCTTGTTTAGGAGCTTTAGTTCACCGACATCTATAAAAATAGTGGAAAAATTGGGGAGTGTAATGCCTCGAACAATTCCACTGCAATATTCCACGCTTGGTGGCAGTTTTCGTGCAAGATGGAAATGGCGTGGGTACGGCAGACAAGGCGGCACTGATAGCTGATGAGTATGTCATGCGACGAAAGTTCACCACTGAAGACAAATTAAGCTTTCCAATGGAAAGGATAATCCGAGAGGATTCATATATACAAGAAGGAAAAATCTACCAAGACCTTCGAAGCTGAGAAAGAGACGCGGGAACCTAAGTAACCACGATAACGGAGTTAGCAACACTCCGGAAAAAAGAACAAAAAAGGTTGACTCTCGATAATTCGACAAAAGACGGTCACTTTGCCGCGGATTGCAAGAAATAAAAGGCAGTGGGTTTTTCGTACGTGATCAAAAGCGGAGAAAGCTTGGAGCGTCTTCGCTTCCATCGTCACATGGTGGAAGGGCTATGAATTTTTCTACTCAGGCGAATGCCGTAAATGTGCAAGTGACTGCGCATATACCTCTCACGAAGCCGCCAGGCTGCGTTCGTATCTCGTTTTGCGATTTACGGGTCCTTTTTCTACCCCACACCAGCTTCTCTGATGACGCACGACATGAAAATCCCTTCGCACGACACACATAAGGTGTCTGCTCAATAAGTGAACGCGTGTGAAATATTCGTGGCCGTGCCTATCCTAAGTGCAGACGTGAAAACTTACCGGGAATTCTAAATGCCAGCCGGGTTTCTCACGCATCTCCTGGTACTTGGCCATCATGGCTGAAGGCATTCCGTGGTTTGGCAGGAACCCAGAAGTGGACATCTCGTCTTCGAAGTGCTTCGCTTTGTACAATCGTATTACCTGCGAAAAATCAAGCACCCACGGTCAAGAACAGGGCTAGCACGTTCGTGAGAAAGTGCATGTCATATTGCCGCGTATTTCTATGTTACCGTTACACGTGTTACCACGCCCGGCGCACGTCGTGCTGGAGCGTATGGGAAGCTTCCCATCTGCTTTAGTATATGCTGATATGGTTTCACTCAAGAAGCGAATACATCAATTCGTTCTGGAATTAGGGCAAGCATCAACAATAATACTGGAACGTTCGATCACACAAGTATAAATGTGAACACGTTCGCCTGCCGATAACAATATTGATGGCAGACTATTGTGCTCGATGCTATTGCTGCAATGAGAGCGTCAGTTCTTTTTCCTAAGGCCAGGTTCGCCCCATAAAATTTTTCATATTTGCCTGTTTGCCGTCATGCTCTTCACCGTCACAACCAAGTGAGATCTGGTGGAGGCGCTTGTACACTCATGTACCGGACGACCCCATGAAGCAGTGAAAGTAGTCCACGCCTGAAGAAGACAGAAAGGCCATCCCGGAGAATCGTGCTGGTCGCAGGCTACAAGATTGCAGCAGGCAAATGGCTCCGTAGCCCGCGAGGCCAGAGGCACGACCTCTGCCACGATCACGCCCGCAATATTGCCTGCAGCAGCTGTTATACAGCAGGCGTGATTGCCACCCAGCTTCCGCAGTCGATACTCTTACAACACACAACGCTGCCAGAAACATACGACCGCGTTGCCACATTCAATAAGTGGGACTCTGAAGAGAAGCTGAGTCATGTCTACATGTACATTGAGACGCCGCGAGGACCTAGTTCGAGAATTGATAGTGCCGACTTCCAAAACTCGATCTGTTTCAAACCACGCTCCTGGATATCTTCACGAGCTTTGTGCGTAATGCTTTGGGCGTTGTCCGTAATGAAAGCGCCGTGATATATGTGCAAGAACTGACAGGACCTTTGCGCCACTAGGACACTCAAATACCTGAGGAAAATAAAGCTCAATTTCTCATGCGAAAGATAGTAGGAGCTTTTCGCGGGACTGATGACTGAAGTAGCGCAGGAATCATATTAACCATTACCATAAGAACGAAGCAATCGCCCTTGTAACCTATAATGGTTTTCATGATTTTGCACTTTCACATCGAGAAGGCATAGCAAGTCCTTAGGATCGTTGGCCGAGGGGTGCAAGCTCTCTACGCAGATTGCGTATTTATTATAGGGCTTTAAATAGGCTATTCACTACAAATGGCAGTGACTCACCCGAGAAACTTTTCAATCGCTTCTTTGCATGGCACGTTTCAAAGGTGGACTGTGTTACACAGGCGTCTAAGCGGATTGGCCGTCCAAGTACGCAGCCGCCTAACTATGGGCGCTGTCGTGGTCATATTCTTAACATGATATATACCGAAATTCAGATAGCAGGACAAGAGTATATGACAAACACAATTCACACGTCATAACATAATAACATGAATTGCTCGTCCCGTACCTAACGGAACCATTTGCGCATGGAGCAATTAGCACATAATCGCATACCACGGGCCGTGGTATGCGGGCATGCGCCACAGGTGATCGAGTGTATAACCGGGACAGCGAGAATGGACTTTCGAAATCTTAACACGAGAGCGTGAAGGAGCCCGTCTCGCTGAAAATCTTGTGCCGGCGTCAGCAACGTTTTCGATTAGGGTAAAAATTAGGGCACATTCGCACTAATGGTGCGAAGCCTCCAGGATGTGTGCAGCTGGGCGGCCTTCTTTGTTTCTCCTTACTTTTATCTTTCTTTATTTTTCATTATTCACTCTATCTTTTCTGTCTTCTTTGCCTCTGTTTATTTCTATTTCTTTTCTTTCTTCCTATGTATATTTTTTTCTCTGTCTTTCCATTCTTTCTCTCGCTCTCTATTTATTTCCTTCTCTCATTCATTCTTTCTCTTTGTCACCTATTTTTCTTTCTGTCCTTCGTTCTCTGTGTCCGCCTCGTTGGAACAATGATTACGGTGTTTGGCTGCTGACCAGAAAGTCGCGGGTTCGATACCGGTCGCGGTGGTCGCATTTTGATGGAGCCGAAATACTAGCGAACCGCGAACTGTGCGATGCCAGTGAACGTTAAAGAAAACCAGATGATCCAAATTTCCGGAGCCCTCCAGTAAGGCGTCCCTCATAATCCTATCGTGGTTTTAGAGGGGTAAAACCCCACATAACATTATTATTTCGTTCTCTCTATTTCTCTCTATCTCTATCTTTGTATGCTTTGCACTTTATGTTCTACCTTCCCTCCTTTATCCTCCTCACCCTCAGTTTCCTTTCCACCCCTCTTGCTATACTATACTATGCAAGGCTGTTTTAATTTGCTAAGGTGCCTGGATAGCCGAGCGGTTACGAATGCTCGCCTAAGGACATCAGGAACGCGGGTCGAATCCCGCCTCGTCAAGAAATAGGTTTTCCGACGGAGAAGTTTTCTTCTTTCTGTCTCTTTCTTTAGCTCTCTGTCTCTTTCTCTCTCTGTGTACAAATGCGATAAAGCCCGTCCGAGTTATTGAACCCCCAGCCAAACAAATCGGCGAAGCGGGAGAGCGCGCCCCTGCCACACATGTTCGGGGAGCGAAGCACAATATGAGGAAGAAAAGAGTAAGATCTAGAGGCGCTAATCAAAGGTAAGGCATTCCGATGATGAAAAACGGAGATAAATGATTTCACTCGCAGGCGCTGGCCCCTTGTTCGACGAAGATCTTTTTTAGCGGTACGCCCCTACCACCATGCATTTTCGCACAAATTACCTAGAGGGAACTCTCGCGCTGAGATCGTTCAGCCACCATTGGAATGATTTGTAGTACACGGATGTGCCTAAACTTCGTGCTTACGGCTTCGAACACACTTGTGGCTCTGTTTATGCTGTGTTTTGGCGTTCGTTTCGTATGAAATAATGGACGTTGTGAACTGCGGGACCATATTTGAATTCGTGAGCCTAAAAGGTTAAAGTGGTGAAGTGGAAGCGCTGACTTTTACTGAACTTCATATTGCGACAAATTTGATGCAGGTGACGCGGAGCCAAACGGAGCCAAAAGAACGAAGTTTCAGACAAATTCTTGTACTACCCATCATTCCCATGCTGTCCGAAGCGCCATGCGTTGCGGCTCTTACAGACACTAGCGCTAGAGTTCCCTCTAGTGGTATCTATAGGAACTGAATGTCTACCACCCCATGACGTTCATTGTAGTCACAGATAGCCTG
>NC_051178.1:84727048-84750432 GCF_013339695.2 Rhipicephalus sanguineus
TTTGTAGAATTTCGTCTAATTAGCATTCTTTCTGCATAAAAATGATTGAATCTTTTGACCACTCAGCGTTAAAAGAAATCATGCGTATGCCTGGTAATTACCATGATCTATACTGTATCCCATATGTAAACTGTGTTGTTTTCTTTTAGTGCTTCCTTTGCATCTTGTGGTGTACTATTTACCACTGCCGAGCATTGTTGTAATTACTGTACGCATTGCCATTACCTATTATCACTGTGCTTTCTGTTTACTTTAGATTGTTTTCCCAATGTATACGACATTTTTGATGTAGCTGTGTTCGACGCAGCTGTGTACGTTTGTGTCGGCGTAGAATAATTACATTTTCATTTGCACCTGCAACTTTCATGTTTGTTCTTCTTCTGTACACCCCCCCCCCCCCATTGTAATGCATGTATGGGCGCTATGGGTACTAAATAAATAAAATAAAATAATAATTGTCTCAAAATTCTGCATTCACACATCGACATTTAGTACTTCTTTGTTTAGTACGGTTCCAGATGCACTATGTGATATGCTTAAACGACAAAGTGACACCCACATTGAAATGATTTTGGCGAATGGATGGTACGATGATTACACCTCAATACCGACACGTGCATGCACTCACTTATTAAAAATATCGAACAGCGCTTTTTTGAACACAAGACGAAGGAAAGAAGAGACGTGTGTGTCCCTCCTTTCCTTCGTCTTGTGTTTAAAAAATCGCTGCTTTATTTTTTTACCGTGGAACCTGACCAACTCGCCCAATTTGCGTGTCTTCCTCACTTATTAGTCTGCATACAAGCCTTGCTTGTGTATATCGTGTTGACATACGTACAAGCATTTGATGTTGTGCTAACACAACGAAATAAGCTGCCCTCTGAGGACGCGCGCAGGACGTTCGCACACTAGCGAACACGGCGTGGCTAGAAGACGACGCAGGGAGCCATAATCAACGGCTAAAATTACGTCCACCGTGTGATTCACAATGCACACTTGAGTTTAATAATTATCTTGCCAGTCTCAGTGGTTGGCTCGTGTCACTGGGACGCTGTCGCTTCGCGGTGGGCCGTCGTGGCTCCACTATTTTGCTCGAGTGGCTCGTGTCACTACAGCAAGAGTACGGAGCGCCAAGGACGTCGGCAGGGGCTTCCGCCGCTGCCACCAAGGCGATTTCCTTAAACAAAAATATTACGGCGCCCGTGGAGCACTTATTAAAAAAAAGAGAGAGAAGGACAACAGCGAGGTTCGAACCAACGTCCTCGCAGATCTGAGCACGACACGTACTATAGCCCGCGGCGCCACTAGAGCCGATCGGTTCGGTGCGTCTATTCTCACGCTGGACGTAACTTTAAGACTTGTTCTTACGTCCAGACGTAACTGCAACGGCTCCTACAATTACGTCTAGACGTAACCCTTGACACTCCGTTCTTCCTTTCCATCAAGAACCGCTACTATTACAGACATTCACAAATCGCATAACACATGGCCTTTATCTCACGCTCGTTATCGTTGCTTATAGATTTGGCGGCGGTCCACTGAACACGGGGACATCGCAGAAAAAAAAGCGGCAACGACTTGCAGATGAATCACTTTCTACAACACTCTGCACAACGCGACCACGTCCCCACTCTTACACCACGCCACCAGGCGGTTCTCGCGCACACAGTTCACGCTCAAAACCAACACCAGTGGTGCGTTCTTGCCTTCTCTGCCAACACCCATCACAACACGCAGAAATAAACGGCGGCCTGAACGCTACTCTGCCGCCACCTAATTATACACATCAAGCCAAGTCAAGCCGGGTTTAAGCGGCTATATGAGTGAACCGAACGCTTTACCCCACCTACCGTTTTCTGCCCCCCGTTCGCAGGAGACGCGGCCATGAAAATCGCAGAGCATTCGCAGTCCATGTGAAACTAAACCGCCGTTAGCGGCGGTTGCGAACAGAGCGAATAGAGCAAACCGCGCGATTTCCTTCGCTGCAATCATGCCATGTGAAACAGCCTTTATTGCAGCAGTTTTATCAGTCGATGCTCTCGCACTGGAAGCTGTCGGCGGCAGAGAAACACCGTTGGTGCATGTGGAAGCCGCACTACTCCGATGACGAGCCGTCACACGCTAACACGAAGCGAAATGCAAAGAACGTAACTGCGTGTAGGGCGCGGTGGTGTAGGGCTACTCGCCGATGCTGGCGCGGCCAGTTTTTTTCGCTGGTATCGAGACGCCTTAGCCATGGCCTCCGAGATTGCGCGTCGGCAGGTTTCTCGGAGGTCACGCTTTAACTGCGTCGTCCCCGAATCATTGTCTATCGGCGCAAATAAGTGTCATGCCGCAATACTTATCTTTACCGTTCGTAGACGGTGGCACCGCCCCGCCACGCCGACAGCGAGTACCGTGCGAGAGAATGTGTGAAAGATAAAAGGTGCGTTTATGGAGTGTCGGGCATCTGTCTTCGTTGCGTTTTTTTTTTAGTCGGTGGCGCGCCGGGCGCTTGTCGTCACTGACCTAGAGGTCGTAAGTTCGATTCCCAGCGGCGGAACATTTTCTTCTACTTTTTTTTTCTTTCTCGTCAGCGTACATTTTCTCAGCGTCATATCCGTGACGGAAATACGTCACTGCATTCTTGGTGAACCCCGGCATAAAATATTTTCGGATTAAAATAATTAAACAATATGGTGCCACCTAAGCATTAAATTACTGTTAGAAAAGAGTTGAAAAATTTGCGAACACGTGATGCTGCTGGAGCCGATGTTTCCACAAGCGGACTTGTCTTTTTCGAGACTGCGACTGCTTTACTTAGCGCACGTATGTATACGCTTCGTACCCTCTCCTCCAACATAAACAAATGTGCCACATATGTTTCTTCGCTTCATTGCCTCATATCTGCCTCTTGAACTCTGCAGTCGCTAACCCTTTGCGCTTGCGCCTTTGAGTAACGACGCTGAATAAGCGAGGCACTTCGCTGTTCAAGTGACAACTCACTGCCCGTTCTTGTCAGAAGAAGTTGAAACATGCGTGACACCGCATCAGTTGCCGAGCACGTCCGGAAAACCCTGTGGCAGCCAGGGAGGCTACAATGCTATGAGCCTTGCCCGCAGTAGCTGAAGGTGCGAAAGGCTGTGAGCAGAAAAGAAAATTCGTACGTTTTACAGGCGACCTATCGGGGTAGTAGAGGGGATTTGAATATTGACTAATGTAAGATATACTCCACTTATTGGCCTATGAAAACTGTACATTTCGCGCCTTATATGATCTATATGAAAGGTACCGTAATGTGCTATTTCAGCGATTTGCAAATGGCTTGCGCCTCAAAAGGTCCACAGGACACTGGGGCATAAAGACACGACCCGGAAGCTCGGACGCGTCATCCCAGTTTGCAAATAAATAAAAAAAACCTGCATTGTAAATGCATTATTCTCTGTTTCCATGCGCCCTTGTCCAAAGAAAGAACAGTTTAGGTTGCGTGGCCGTACATCGAATCCCTTTTTATTCGCTCAGAGGTATTACGTATCCGTGTGGGAAGTTTAGAAACACGCACGTTATGCTACCTAAGACATGACAAGTGTGAGAAAAAAAAACAATGCCATACAATACTATGAGATGTCAATATTTACGCTACCAATGCCTGAGCGTGTCCACTGTTTCGAATATTAGCGCGGGTAACATGAACTGACGAGTCGTAATTGCTTGGTACTACAAGGGCGCCGACATGGTCCACAAAGCGTAACTGTATGCGGACGACGGGGTTTCATGTTTCTTAGGCCATTCAGAACGGACACCTGATACGTAGGCAAAAAAAAAAAAAGAAAAGAAGAAGGAAATGTTCTCGGGTTCTTTACTCCGCATTCGGCTAGGTTGGAACAGCATGGGCTTCCGGTGAAAGCAGATGCGTCTACATCTCCTCTTGAGCTGCAGTAATTGCGCTGTAGCTGCTGTATGCCTCGGTACGTGTGCCTTATTGCGCCATGATGATGTCACCGCTTGATCCACGTAGAAGCATAGGCTTACGCACGTTATTTTAAGCCAGCATTGGTTCTTCCGATACAATTACACAAGCATTCCTTCTTTTTCCAGAACACGTGCTTTCAAAAAGAGCGTTAAGGTGCTCCGAAAGCGCCAAATGTCGTACACCCACGATTCTTGCCTAAATAACGGTAGAGCACGCTATAAACCGATCACGCCTTTCCGCCTCCGTAAGGCGAATGTAGTAGCCTACAAACGAATGTACAGTTAATGCACTGGCATGGATATCTCCTTTCTTTCGTTTGGTGTTTTTTCAAAAGCTGTCAATGTACAAACAAGGTAATTATGACAGTTCTGAAGGTTTTTACGCCCCAGAACCACGTGCCCTGTTTTCATCATAATTTTCGTAGTGCGGGCTACGGACTAAGTATGACCATCTGGGGTTCCTGAGCGTGAATTTTAATCTCAAGTAGGCACGTATTATACCATTTCGCCCCGGTCGAAGTACGGCCGCCGTGGCGGGGAAATCGAACCTGCGTCCTCGAGGTTGGCGGCACGACAAATCGGCAAGCAAGCATATTTCTCAACTCTTTTATAAGAATAACCTCATCGAGGTATTCATACTCTGAAGAGCAACATATTTCGAAGAAGTAGCAATACGCGCCCGTTCTCGTCGTCTCGTTTTGTCCTTGTCTGTTTGTTGTACTGCAATATTTAGAAAGTAGGTATGCGAGGGTCCCTCAAGGAACATCGGCGAATTGCTTAAATCAGTTTAGATTGAGGAATCGTTCATCCAGAAGTCCGCTGCCGTGTATACCTCGACCACGCTCATTTATAGAAGAGAGCAGAAAAGTCAAAGTGTGATTTATGAATTTCGTGCTCAGGTATTAGCGCTACATATTCTGTGTGGCGTCAGGTATTTACAACTGTCGTATTTTCCCCTCAATTACTCCCCAAGGCATCCTCGAACTTGCAAGGCTGTCTGGCTCCCTCGAAACAGCGTGATTCATGTGAACCGAAAACGACGCATGCAGAACCTAGTAGACTCCCTCGAATCTATAATGTGAAGGCAAATCGCTGCTGAAACCTCAACGCCGTGACGCCACGTAATTCGACTTTTGCGAATTTCGCGGTTTACGAACCGCCTGATCACGGCACGACGTTCGCTTCAAATAAACATGCTACAGTGTACGAATATGTATTATATATTATGTGCATTTCACTGTCATCTTTGCGCAGGATACACAGCACGCAGTGTCCACGTGTATTTTAACTACTTCAGCTACCACAAAAGTATAATCGTGATCATTGACCTTCATCATCAGGATAGATATGTGCCTCTAGGCATCAACATGGTGCATCCAAGTTAAACACTGCTATAAACAATAAACAATCAACTAATTTTATAAAAAAAAACGGTTCATTTTCATGTCATACCGATTCCTATAACACGCAGATCAGCCATGTTTCCTTTTATTTCCTTTCGTGTCGCTTTAAACTTAAAGCAAATCAGCTTTTGATAGACTCCGACAGGCGATTTTTCAATCATGCTCTTGCAATAAGGTATTTTGATTACTCGTAAGCTTCAGTGACACTCATATTTGAATCGCCAAAGCTATGATGGAACACACCACTGACTTATCTCCAGATGCGTAGTTGCGAATGTGAAAATCAGACAGCTCTCAAGTTTCCAAATGTAGCGGCGTCATGTTAAACGCCCGTGTAGGAATTTTTGCAGGGCTAAATTTCTGAAATAGATGCTACCTATCTGTAATCCCAATGTGTTTAGTTTTAATGGCACAAAACAAAAAAGTACTTGTCTTCACGTCCATCGCTTACATTCGGCAGTTTACTTGTCTGTACTCATTACAGACCGCGGCCTAAGACGCACTGTTTCTTTTGCATAAGGTTCCTTTTTTCTGGCGCCGCAGACATCAATTCGGAAGCCTTCGAATGAGAGCGGAAATAATGCAGTACTTAAACTGCGGTAGTTGCAGCGGCGGCCTTTTTAGACGGGGCTTACGAAACCTATAGTCGCTGCTTAGTCACTCAATGGATCCGTGAAAAGGCTGAAGTTCAGGGGAACATGGAAGCTTGAAGATATGCAAATTCGTCAACAGAAGAATCGCTGGAACCGACGTTGCAACGAACGGACTTCTCTTCTTCAAAGCTGCAACTGCTTTTGGCTGCAAAAGCAGTTACAGCCTTGAAGAAGACAAGTCCGCTTGTCGAAACGTCAGCTCCATGGAGTGACACCCCGTGTTGACGAGATCTTCATTTGTTTAGTGGATCTGTGGTACACACGCATGTCATTCCCTTGCTGTGTGGCATGTAATTTGCGTAACAGGTTCTGCTTTAAATGAACGAGGTACAGACTGCACACAAAAGATTTGAACTGTCCCCTTTATGATACATCGTGTCAAACGGAATGGCAAGATGTCACGTGCGCGGGGCTTTGTCATTCAAAACAGCCCTCCTTTGAGGCAAATTCATTGAAGAAGCATAGCCGTCCAATACAAGGCCCGCATCTCTATAGGATTGAGGGCTGCAATTAGGCAGAACCAGCACTGCCGCTGTTGAATTTTCCTTGCTCTCCTGAATATTAGCGCTGGAATAACGGCGACCCAAATCAGGAACAGACGCAATGAACACATAAAGAGTTTACAGCGCATGCACGTTAATGCTGAACTAAAAGCGAGACAATCGAAGAAAGGAAAGCAAAGTGGGACGCGCACATTTTACGCACATTAAGCTACTCGCTCCGTCCGCCGTTCATCTTCTTATACGCAATGAAGGCTACGTCGCGCCCGGAATTTCGCATGGTCTAAGTTCACGGCTGATCATTCTATTCGCTGTCCTCACTTACGGAAATGTCTGTGCCGCAACCTAGAACACATTTTATGAGAACGCGCACATACACAGGATGAAAATGCAGTCTCTTCCGAACAGCTTGGGAAAAGCCGCGCTGATCATCTCAAATCGTCAAGATCCAATATGGGCGATCCAGTGAGCACGGGAGGCAGCTGGGAGACAAGGTCTCTCCACTACCCCTGGCGCGGCCTTGGCCCAGGCCACAATCCGCTGATTTGAATAAGGTTATCACTCACTCAACCTAGCTACTCTTCACGTGCGCGTGCATTTTCCACTATTAGCTTCATAATTTAAGCGCCGTTATAAGAAAACCTGAGGTGGAACGAAGAAAAATTTCTGTGCTAAAAAATTGCTGATTTTAAGTAAAGTGCGACACATAAGAACAATAATGTCGAAGCAGATTTGCCCCGCGACTGATATCGCCTCCTTTCACCAGTACCGCCATCTACTGCCGCACATTTTTTTTTTAAATAGCGATTTCTAATCGTATGACTCTAAAGTACAGTCCTTGCATTTCTGGCTGTTAGGAAAGTTTATTGAATGCTGTAAAACTTGGCCTGTGTCGACACGGTTTCGAAGGCCCGTCATACAATTACTTTCTCGTCAATTCTGATTTAGGCGTACGTTTAAGATCGCAAAAAAAGAAAAACATTACCGACGCTTCAAACGCTTTATCAGAGGCGGAATACTTTCGAGTTATATGTTGTGTCGAAGATATCAAGTTAAAAATAGAAAGCAAGGTAATGGTAGTGTTGCGGCCAGTCTTTTAGGTTCCACTGCTACCCTCATCGATAGCTGTAGTATAATCATAGGAATGCCCATAGAGAAGCGGTGAGACTGTCTATTCAGTCGACGTTTGTCGTTATCTGTCTTTCGCAGCACAGAAACAGACATGCACAAAAAAGTGATAAGAAAGCACATAACCATTAGACAGAGCTTCCTCTTATCGAGAAAAAGGAACCTCATTATTCTTATTCATTTCTTCGTGCACCTTCTAACAAGTGCTGCACATGTTAAGCGCGTGTGCGTATTCCCCGCGGAACAAAGTCTAATCAGCGATCCATTCAACGAGATCTGCAAAGCGGTAACTTGGACGTAGTGCAAGTTAAGAATAACTTACAAAACTCTAATCTTGCTCTGGCGGGCGGGCTAACTAAGTTGTGAAATAAAGACAAGTTACCACGGGAGAAAGGTTCGCAAATTGCCGCTACGCATCTTTTAGGTGGCTGTGTGCTCCCGAGGTACCACAGCAACCTTTACTCTGATTCCGCTGCATTGCTCTCGTCTTTTATGTTCTCTTCTTTTCCGCAGCGAATTTTTCTTTCCTCTCACGCACACTGCGATGAGATGACTAGATGGCGAAATGGCTCGAAGCGTCGAATGACGCACCTTGGGAAGTTAATGTCGATTCTTCAGTATTTTTTTTTTTTTCGAAGTGAAATGGCATGAACTTCAGGAACAATGTGAAAGGAATCACCACATCAGGCAACAGCTCTCACGCGTAATGAGAACGTTGGCAGTTTGCAGAAAAACTGACGTTCCCAGCATTGAATCGTATAGCAATGACAGGCTCGAAGTCGGCGTATTGGAGCCGGCATTGTAGTCAACATTAGTATTAGTATTAAGTCGATTTTGGTAGTTGTCTAACTAATCCGCAAGCGTAAAGAAGTTGAAAAAAACATTAGTCAAGTAAAACGGAAGGGGAACCTTGAGAGTAATGCCCTTAACCCTAAGTTGACCACCAGACATGATCGATTAGGGCAAGCTGCAACCTCTGGTTAGAGCTGTCGAGTTGGGCCTCCCACCGGTCTGCACTAGGGGCGAGAGATGTGCTTATGTAATAACGTAGGTCACTGCATATATGCACGAGCGCCGACCAGACATGATAGAGCGACGGCCAACCTCCGTACCACGGTCACAACACCGGGTAAATTGTCGTAGGAGTTACTTTAATTTTAGGTGCTGCAATGCGTCATTATGGATTTTAAGATGGTCGGTTGCTGCTTCTTGGCTCAGTGACTTGTGAGTCGTCCTTTACTTCTTTTTTTTTTTTCGCGTGAAGCGCTGGTGAGAAAGAATATCCCTGGCTAGGAATTGGTACGACTGACGGATGAGAAGTATTCGGAGGCACCGCTCGGTTACAGAGAGCGCGCAATAGGGCGTCCGCTCTCTCGATGACCTCGAGCTGAACATGTCCAGGACACAAGATTCAATTATGGTGGCGCATGGGTTGAGGTAGCAGCTTCAGGGCTGCAGGGCGTAGGCGGCCGATCGAAAAAAACCGCCAGGCCTCCTGTGAGCCTGATAGAATAACTGACGGCTCTCTCTACGCTCCTGAAACCTCGTAGAGTTCTGCCACAGGAAAGCTTATGGTTGCGGCATTCCTTGGAAATTTTCTTTCGGGAGGCACCGGCACAACGTGTTTCTTCTTGCTTCATGTTACGAGCTCTCTTGAGAGTGTGGAATATACTAACGAATGGCCCATTCCGCTGTAACCGTAACGCATTTTCGATAATAAATTTTCAGTAGGTAGAAATGGTTATATATATCTACAGTGTTTCATGACGGCTTCACATCACCAAAGGAGGACTTTTATTCCACAATCGCGGAATTATTTGAAGAATATTTGAAGTCGTGAATGACGAAAATTGCGGCTTTTACACTGGTCTTATGCAAAACATGTACTGGCTTTATGTATTCATCCAGAAAATGAAAACGCATTGATGTAATCAACATTTGCTTGTGGTTTTCTTGATACGTTCCGACAGTTTGCGGACATAATTTCTTTTCGATCCCATCAAACCTAAGTATATATATATATATATATATATATATATATATATATATATATATATATATATATATATATATATATATATATATATATATATATATATATATATATATATATATATATATATATATGTAACGCAGGAGACATGATGGCTGTACGAAGATCCATGTTTATTAAACACTTCGTCTTCCTCTCTCACCACTACCGCACCACACCGTTCTCGTGTGGTTTGTCACACGCTTCCCCCTCCCCCGAGAGAGTCGTAGATGCAGGGGCGGATGATATCGTCTTAATCTGCCCACATGAACGATGTCAGTCTGGCGACCGAGTGGAGCCACGCTGCGGTCGATCTCGTAGTTAACAGTGGATATCTTGCGTATGATCGTATACGGTCCTTCCATTATTGCACTAAGTTTGCTGCGGTTTGGATGCCAGGGTGTTTCGTATAGAACGAAGTCTCCCACTTGAAGCTCCGATGGAATGAATTTCTTGTCGTATATAAGCTTGTTTTTCTCGTGATATGCTAGTGAATTGCGGACCGCGTTTGCAAGAGCGTCCTGCAGGTTTTCGACAACGTCGGAGAGGAGACAAGGGTACGATGGTGTGCCATACATAAGAAAACAGGGTGGGTAGCCCGTGACCTCGTGAGGTGTTCTGTTGTATTCGTCGATAACGTCAGGGAGGAGACGCGTCCATGGTTTTCGGGGTTCGTCATTAATCTTGCAACGAAGGCGAGTTACGATAGACTGATTGGTGCGCTCATTTAGGCCATTACACTGCGGGCGTTGTGAGCTTGTAAAAAGCTGATGAATGTTGTTGTGCTTGAGGAACTGCTTGAATTCGCCGGCGGTGAATCCTGTGCCGCGGTCGGAAAGGAACTTCCGAGGCTTTCCAGCAGCGAAGATACTCTTCAGGCAAGAGATGTAGGCGTCGCAGGTCTCATTCTTGTGTGCAAAAGCCCACACATAACGGGTGGCATGATCAACGGCTAAGTGGATAAATCTTTTGGAGGAACCGTACTTGGCAAAACCTCCGATAGTGTCCATGGCCAGAAGATCAAATGGTTGTTCCGCTGGTGGTAAAGACTCCAAGGAACCAAAGCATTTGGTCTTCGGCTTCTTGCAGCGCTGGCAAGTATCGCAGTGTCGAATGTATTCGGAAACGTCGGTGACGATGTCAGGCCAATAGTATTGTGGAGAGAGAAGCCGCAATGTCTTCTTTACACCGACGTGACCGAAAGTGCCATGAGCTTTCTGGAGAAGAGAAGATCGGAGGGCAAAGGGGACGTAGACTTTTCGTATCCCTCTGCGCGTGACTATGGTCATTCCGTTCTCAATGGTATGCTTGCCGGGCGGTTTGTCGTGGGGATGCTCTCGCAGTTGTTCAACAGAGAGGAGTTGAATCATCGGGTTTCGCGACAGTGCGTCGGCTTCGATGTTGTCAATGCCCTTTTGGTGCTTGATGTTCACGTCGTACATGGAGAGCTTCAAGGACCATCGGAAGAGACGCCCTTGGGGATTTTTGATGTTTTTAAGCCACTGCAACGCCGCGTGGTCCCTGATCACAGTGAAAGGTTTCCCGTGTAGGTAACAGTGCCATTTATCAATGGCGTCAATAATTGCCAAGCATTCAAGTTCTGTGATGGCGTAATTGATTTCGTGTTTGAGTAGCTTGCGTGAATGGTATGCAATGGGATGCTCTCGACCTTCATCATCCGCTTGCTTCAAGACGGCGCCGATACCTTTGTTGGACGCATCGCAGTATAGCACGCAAGGTTTGGAGGCGTCGTAGATTTTAAGGATGGGCTCTTCTGTTACGCATTTCTTGAGGTGAGTGAATGCCAGCTCACAGTCCGAATCCCAGTTCCAGGTGTGACACATGAAGCCATGGCAGGAGAAGCCGACGAGGAAGAGGTGGCGCGTGAATGGAATAAAAGTATGGCGTATGAGCCACGGCCTGTCTCCCATTCATAGCGTCACACAAGTCGACAGGATGAAGACCTGGCAGCCACTTCATCAGCCACGCATCATCAACGTTCCCAACAAGACACCCTGACCACATACAGACCACCTGAGAAGATCATCGCTGCATACAGTGACCAGCTTCATGGCAGCATCATCGGCAGACCTCGACATCCCGAAGTACGCTGGATCGGCGGACGATGGACCCGTAGAGGACTGGTTCCACCTTTTCGAGGTCCACGCTACCACTGCATCATGGTCAGAACGGGAGAGGGTCAAAAACTTCAACGACTAGGTCACCGGTGAGGCCTTCCGCTTTTACCTCACGCACATCTTCCAAAACAACGAATCTTGGAAAAAAATCAAAGAAGAAATGATCATTCGATTTAAAGAGTACGATGAAGACTTGTCCATAACCCACCAGCTGGAGGCTTTTCAACTCGCTCATCACAGTAACGAGAACTCTTCACGCAGCAAGCACATTTGCCAAACAAGACCTCATGTGAGAAAATTGTCGACGATTGTACCATATTATGAATCTTCCGAATATTCCTCACACATTCGAACACCGAATAGGAATTTACAATTTCAAGCAGACAAGGTAAAGCATCTGCTGACCGAAAGGCATCCAGACCCTTTTCCCAAAAGACCGAACCTACCGCCAGGTTTCCCATCGGCAAAGAAATCGGAATTTTGTACCTGTTCACTGCACCATAGGACTCCAGGCGTTATTGAACCACCCAATGCAGCTGATTCGTCGCATCGCATACGTGCCGCACCACCTGGTTTTGCATCAAGTGGCGCTTCAGTTGCTCATAACGCTCATAGCACGCTTTCGTACCTACATTCGCAATCGAAACCTGGTGAAGTCATGGCTGCTGCTGTAGCGTCCAGTGATCACCCACCTGAGAGCCAAAGCAATACAGAAGTTTCGAATTCACCAAACCCTGCGCGTTGCCAACAGACTGAAACATCCACAATGAACGGCATCTCAGAACACACTGGGAAGATTGCTGATGATTCTGGCACACTACTTTCATCGCCAGACAAGCCTTACAGTAGACCACCGAGTACCGACTGTTTGCTGATCGCATCAACTTGCAAAGAAAACCAGACTCATTTTACTCCAAGAAGCCCACCTCATCCAGTCCCGCAACAACAACAGCAATGCCAAAAGAAGAAACTCGAAGAACCCCAGAGACTACAACGGCTACTCGAACAAGGACAACGACGAATTGAAACTACATCTAAAGAACACTTGCGGCATATAGAAGGTCTGCAGAAGAGACACCAACGGAACCGACGAAAATTTCAACATATGAGACACCTCCGCATTGAGGAGCGTCATCAAGGACGCTTTCCGCGCCACAGATCAAGACAACTGCGACAAAACCACAGGCAACGACGAAAGAAGCAAGAAACCACCCCATGTTCTCGTCAAGAACGCATACGTCGCTCCATCAGCTTCGGTCAACGAACACGCAAACGAGAGGCAAACAGCGTGTACAAGCCACGACAAAGACCCCAACGCCTACGACATCGGACCTGCCGATGCTACAAGGTCTACCAGCCGTTTTCGTTTTTCACGGGAGCTCAAGCCGCGTTTTCCTCAGCATCCAGGCACCGGAGAAGCCCGTGTCATCTGCTGTGGAACAGCCAGCCTCGCCCACCAGAGCTGTGCTGGACATCACCGGACTGCTGAACCGTGTTCTAAGGTACTCGCGAGGTCATTGAACTCATTATGGACAGATTTTCTCGTATAAGACTCCTCGTTCACTTTTGTTAGTACCTCGCGCACTCTTTCGGGGGGAGGGGGAATCGTGTGACACATGAAGCCATGGCAGGAGAAGCCGACGAGGAAGAGGTGGCGCGTGAATGGAATAAAAGTATGGCGTATGAGCCACGGCCTGTCTCCCATTCATAGCGTCACACACACACACACACACACACACACACACACACACACACACACACACACACACACACACACACACACACACACACACACACACACACATATATATATATATATATATATATATATATATATAGAGAGAGAGAGAGAGAGAGAGAGAGAGAGAAAGCGATACTACGTTTTCTCTATGTAAAGGTCGGTGGGTGCAATTCATTAGCTTTTGTTCTTTTTCCCTACTCACGCAGGAGAATATACGGTTCATATAAACACGTGTTTGCGGCAGCATTACCTTTTAATGCGCTTCATTGTGTTTCTTAAAATTCTTCACTAATCGTAGGCTCCATATACAGTCTAATTAAAGCACTCTTGCCATCATGCTGCCATCTCACAGTACAGTACTTCAAGCCTACCCAGGCAACGTTAATTTGCTGCCCACTCTGAGTTTCTGAGAAGGCCACGTCCTACTCAGAAACTTGACGTGCATTCATTCTCTTTTGGTAAACTTTTGGATCGAAAAATCACATGCCGCCATCACACCCACGACGTTGGCACAGGAAGCGTGTCGTCAGTAAGAAAGTTCTGAGGAGGCTTTTTCGTTTACACTGTTTAGAAATTTACTTTTCTTGTTTTGTTTAAAGAATTGCACGAGAAAAAGAATGCTTTGCGTAGTCAATAAGTTTTTGATAATTAAATGTATACTTCCCTTTTCCCCTTTTAACCGTGCGTTGCATTTTCTATTGTATATATTATTTTACGGCTTTACGGCCATCCTTTGAAAGCTAACAAGCAGTCGTGATGCTTTCGGCAACAGGCCACTGTTCTTGACACAACCATCGTTAGAAGGAAGCAATTTTGGCAAAGCCGGGTGGCTAGTACGTTATAGACTCCTTAGCAGTCTTGTCGATGCGGATTCACCTCTCGGGCAGGGAAAATATTAGTGTGTGTTCGAATGAATGATTTCTGGGATGTCAGCTCATCGGCGACACTAAACACGTTATAGCAACTTCTGAGGTCAGAGTGGTCCGTTAAGAAGTGAAACACGAGTGCGTCCCCCCCCCTCCCCCCTCCTTATACACTTGGTGGGGTGCACGCTGCTCGCCCGCTGGTCGGCATACCTACTTTAGCGGCCGAAGGTAATAGCTGCATTTTGTCCTCGTTTCCACCAGCAAACCCAATATAAGACGCGCTTTTACGAAAGTTTTCATTCACCTGCGGTAAGAGGTTGAAGCTTGAGCAGTTGTCTTGGGGTGTGACAATTATTGGCTTTTGAATAAGCAAGGACGTACCCGACGTTCATCGTGATAGGTTCTCGTAGCGGAGTGCCTCTGCAGTCGCTGCGGGGGGTTATGAGAAATAGTCCGATTTCACGAAGCTGAGACCACATGAATGCTAAAGCACTCAAGTATTCGGTGCTTTTTTAGCTTTTTGAGTACACTCAGCTGCTGAGCGACGGTGCTTATGGGTGAAGAAGCAGTCTTGGCCTACCCAGCCATTAACTCGTACAGAAATGATGCTGTTAAAACACGCAAAATGTTATTGTGCATTTTTTATTTATCCGCGTGTGCTGTCGTGTGCTCTAATGTCCGGCAATAAAGATGCATATAAACACGGAAGTCCGTTTTTGCGAGTGCACGAACAGTGACTCATTTTCCATAACCCCTGCATCATTCACATTCTTTGGGCTGTCTACCCCGGACTATATGTATTTTCACCTCTTAGGTGACGTTCCAAACTACCATGGTTTATACTTTAAATCGCTAATTTCGGTGTACGTATATTACTGTTTTCGTTTTCTTTTTGTTTGGCCCAGACATAATACGAATGTAAAGGAGCGCGAATTGTGACAACACACCGATGATATGAATTGCACACATCATCTTGTAGATTACTGAGGCGATATGTGACATCCATTTTCGCAGTTAAACAGCGCCGGCCAAAACAATATAACAGACGAGGAGAAAGACACGTAACACAAGGCGTTTGTGTTACGTGTCTTTCTCCTCGTCTGATACCTGTTGTTTTCGCCGGCGCTGTTTTACTGCGAATATGAACCAACTAGCCCAGAAGTACATTTTGACATGCATTGCTTCTTGTTGCGAGCCCTAGGTAAGAGAGACAGACTTCCATCATCATAGGATGAGCTCAAGCAAGGAGGTGGCGTAATAATTTATGGTGTGGCGCTGGCTCATGTCTTTCAGGGTAAGTACGTAAACATCCTGCGCGGGAGATGACGGATAGAGTGGCATCAATAAGATTGCTGCTGCGCGTGGTTGGTGCACTGCGAGCTTCCGACAATTTGTGGCCTCTTCGCGCACACCGTAATGGCGGATCAGCGTTAGTCTGGTGGAAAAAGTGAATTGGTTGTAGAATGCGAGCAACAATGTCACCTTGGTCCTTTCCCACCGCGATGTCTATTTTTCTTTGGTTACTTCCAATGGCACTCACGGCAGTGCATAGCAGAGGGAATGATGCAGCTGTAATCCGCTTGAACGTCAGAAACACACGTACACAGCTTCCTTCTGGTGGGGAAATAGAGCGGGAACTTATGAGTTTTGAAAAGAGTGTCCAGTAACCGAGCGGGCTTTGTTATGTGAACAACAGTCACCCCAATGAAGTCAGCCGCACTCATTTGGTTCTGTTACTCGGCATGCTTTTAGGTCAATTTGTTCTACACGTAGCGTATGTACTACAAAAGAGAACACATTGTTCTGCACTAAAAAAAGCGCGTTAGCAAGTAACCTTGTATATATATCATTGTCTAGGGGTTCCACGACTGCCGAATATAAAACGAACAGTTCGCAATCAGAATGACACAACAGGACATTTGTAAGCACGAACTAACAGCTAAATGGATGGCATTTTATGACATAACACAACTTTTCTACTTTAGCTTCGATATTTTGTGTAAACGTTTGTCTGTGTTTTAAATAAAATGGACATGACAATATTACGGAGCTGGCGTTGACATTGAGTAATGTTTGCTTCACCGTATAATGGCGAAGTACACACTGTGTGGATACGATTTTCTGTCACGATAAATTGTTTTACATGGAACTTTAATCTCAACTTCGATGTATATCAATTGAACACGACTAGAGCGCGTTTTTTTTCTTTCTATTTCCGCCTTTGCATTTAATCTCAGCATGATTTACTATTGCCCGTTTATTTTTAGGCATAAGCCTTCTTTGAAAACCAATTAGTTCGCGCTCAGAAACATGGTTCTCGCGTTATCACTAGCGAAACAAATTCTACATTGCGGTTTCTTGTTTGCGTTTCTTGTTCTTTTTCTCTTCTTTATTTTTTTTTTGTCCATGATTGACTATGTACTTTATTCTATAGTTATCTCCTCACGACAGCACCAAACCGCTTCTAGTATAAAGATCTCACATTGAGTGTTATCTTTTCTCCACTAAAGGCAGTGAAAAAAGCTGTAAAACAGCATCGCATTAAGGGTAAGACAACCTTCCTTAATCCGTATCGCGTGTGCGTGCGGCTTTGCGCCATTGCAGCTTCGCTACCGAAGCCCATTTGGCCAAAAATACCTAACTAAAACGGGCGAATGATGAAATTAAGATTGAAAGCTGGGAGGTGACAATTAATTGGCTTCCTCACTATCCAGGATTCTCATCATCCCAGCGTGTTCCTTCATTGTTGTTCAATTACTTATAAGGGATAGCCGGGAACGCTTTATTAGGTCTTAGTACGATGCTGTGCGACAAGTCCTTCGAGACAATTAGGGGTAATTTACTGAACGTCCAGCTAATTGACAGCTCCTTCAGCTGTCCTCTTAGAAGGTAGGAAGTCGGTGAGCTGTGCTACATATATACAGATCTCATACATCAGAGTGCGTTCTTACGCACGCAGCATGTGATGTCTGTGTGTGAGTGGAGCGTTACTGCGTTACTTATTTAACGACATGGAATGTGATCACCTAGAATAATCAGACCGATCATTAATCACTTACACTGCTGCCAGACCGAGCGTACATGTAACCAAGTAGTCTGTCAGATACGAATATACCTTAGAATATATATTGAAACACAAGCGGTGAAGACAAACGTTCGCGCCTGCGCACTGTTAATGTCACCCACAGTGTTTAGACGCGACAGGTTTGCCAACATATGCTTGAAATACAAACGGAAAAACGGGCTTTCATGAGGCGTATTAAAACATGTTCACCCCAATCTTAATAATATCTGTGGTGTTACTTGCCACAACAAAGAGATCGGAGGGCTCCGGAAAGTTAGACCATATAGTGTTCTTTAATGTGCAGTGACATCGCACAGTTCACGGGACTGTACCATTTTGCCTCCAACGAAGCGCCACCGCGATCAAACCCGCGACCTTCAGATCACAAGCCGAGCACCGAAGCCACTGATCTACTATGGCGGACTACCCCAATACTCGTCCGTCTGCAGTACACTGTGGAGGAAAAAAGAAACGTACGACACAAGGGCTGACAAACAACTGCTTTATTCTTTGATACGCCAATGCATATTTAAGCCCAAGGCAAACTTACCGCAGATGCGTACAAAACAATACCTCTAAACGAAAACATGTAACAAGGATGATAGTGTATTCGGTACGCGAAGGCATGAAATTATATTCAGATGAGCGCGGGGAGAAAGAAGGAAAGAAGAAGTAAGAAGGACAAAGAACTGCGCTTGCGATGTCGTTTTAGCCTCAGGAATATGTACCAACTATAGAGCCAAATTAAGTTTTATTTTAGTGACCAGAATCAACGCCCGCAGGGTACGTGAGCCGTGCTTTCACGTGCCACTGCCAAGCGCCTTCTTTATTTTCTTCTCTTGAGGTCGCGCGCTCTGCGGTTTTGTTTGCCGCCCAAAGGAAGGCGCTGCAGGGTCTTGGGACAACGCGAGCGCGAGAGTCCGAGAGTGGATTGGGTTCTGCGCATGTGTCCTGGCAGCTCGCAAATTTCTTCGGTCCCCAATTCTAAAGCTCTGAAGTGTTTCGGCGGAGTTGGAATGTGCGCCTCCGACTTGTACTTTGACATACAGGGCGTGGTCGACCGTGCTCGCACGATTATCTCTTGAGGGGGAGTTTTGTACGTCTTGTGCTTTCACCGCAAAGTTTGCGTTGAAGCTGCAGACCACACGACCCTATTGCAAAACCCAGCGCCACTGGGTACCAGCGTCCAGTGCCATGCGGGATTACGCTCCCAGTGTTGCGCAGGATTACTGGGCCACTTGAGCGGCGTTTTACTGGGAGGCGATGGGTACTCGAGCGCAAAAAGGCTCTACAGCTTTAAAACGGTGGTGCCTACCTGCCACACACAAATATATTAGTAAAGAAAGTGATAAAGGAAGCAATAGCGCAATAAAAAAAAGCCATATGAAAAAAAAAGCCTGCCCATCGAGAGGTGAGGATTCGAACTCCCCACCTCTCGATCCCCATCCGAGTACTCTACCATTGCGCCACGCAGATTTTTTTTGCTTATTTGCAGGCATTAGGAAACACTTTCCCACCGCAGCGCTTTTAGCATGCGGTTGAGATTACAAAACCTTCATTTTGACCAGAGCATCCATCAACACCAACACTTCTTCGTCATATTCCAGTTTCCGAAACACTTCGCGTAGTCTGCTCACCAACTCGGTAAAGTAAGAGTTCACCGGTCTTGGATTTATGTCACAGTGCCTTACAGCCATGCGGTTTCTCGAAATACTGTGAAGACCGAGTATAAAAATTCACCGCCATATCCACGAAGTGAATGATGTTAGAGGAGCTTGCTCGGAGATGGTCGGGTAACCCGCGAATGCTCCGTGCACATTCCTCTACCATCATATTGTCACGTGGTCGTGACGTCGACGAAGACAGCAGTCGGCGTTTGCAGGATGAAACTGTTTATTTGGCCGAACTTGTGGCCGGAAAATGAGAACTAGAGCTACAGCAATACACGCTGTACAATGATAGCGGCGAACAGGGCGTCGTCCGTCGATCAACTGACAAGCGGTCAATCGCGTCGGCTTTTATACAGGCGGTATCGAACTTTCCAGCAATATCGCTGGTGGCGGCGTTATCTCTAGACAAAGCTGGAACATTCGCGTGCGGGGCGCAATCTTAACAGAACGATCTACTATAGACGTGAAGCTTCTCGAACAATGCTTCGCGGACAGCGTCGAGCGTTGATAACCGTCCCTGCCGGTCAAACCCGAATACATCAAAACAAGACAAGAAGTGGGCGTGGCATTGCCCCCCTCTGAAAAAGCATCGTCCCGATGCTTGTGAAAGAACATACAAGAGAGAAAAAAACAAGTGCATACAAAAATAAATTACAATAACAAAGGAAGAAAAATAGTCCCCAGGTTCGCTAACGCGCAAAAAACGGCTTAAGGCGCACGACATGGACGACTTCAGGTCGTGCGCGGCGTCGCTGGGAGTTCGTAATGCCGTCCGGGATCACCTCGTAGTCAAGAGCGCCGAGGCGTCGAAGAACCTTGTATGGCCCGAAGTATCGCCGAAGGAGTTTTCGCTAAGCCCACGTCGGCGTATCGGCGTCCAGACCCAAACACGGTCGCCGGGCTGGTATTCCGCGAAGCGTCGTCGAAGATTGTAGCGACGGCTGTCGGTGTGCTGCTGGGTCTTGATGCGCAGGCGGGCGAGCTGTCGAGCTTCTTCGGCACGTTGTAAGTAAGCGGCGGCATTGAGGTTTTCTTCGTCGGTGACGTTGGGTAGCATGGCGTCGAGCGTCGTCGCCGGGCTCCTTCCGTAGACCAACTTGTACGGCGTCATCTGAGTCGTTTCTTGGACGGCCGTGTTGTATGCGAAGGTCACATACGGAAGGATGGCATCCCACGTCTTGTGTTCGACGTCGACATACATGGCCAACATGTCGGCGATGGTCTTGTTTAGCCGCTCGGTCAGGCCATTTGTCTGTGGGTGGTACGCTGTGGTCCGGCGGTGGCTTGTTTGGCTGTATCTCAGTATTGCCTGAGTTAGGTCAGCAGTAAACGCCGTACCTCTGTCGGTGATGAGAACTTCTGGGGCGCCATGACGCAGGACGATGTTCTCAACGAAGAACTTCGCTACCTCGGCGGCACTGCCTCTAGGCAGGGCCCTCGTCTCGGCGTAGCGGGTGAGGTAGTCTGTAGCTACGACGATCCATTTGTTTCCGGTATTGGACGTCGGGAACGGCCCCAGTAAGTCCATCCCGATTTGCTGGAACGGCCGTCGAGGTGGCTCGATAGGCTGCAGAAGTCCGGCTGGCCTAGTGGGCGGTGTCTTGCGTCGCTGACAGTCCCGGCAGGTCTTCACGTAACGAGTGACGTCGGCGGAAAGGCGCGGCCAGTAGTACTTCTCCTGTATTCTTGCTAGCGTGCGAGAAACACCCAGGTGTCCAGCCGTCGGGTCGTCGTGCAGAGCCTGGAGGACCTCTGGCCGCAATGTCGAGGGTACCACGGGAAGGCAATCGGCTCGAAGCGGTGAGAAGTTCTTCTTTAGGAGAACACCGTTGCGCAAGAAAAATGACGCCAGTCCCCGCGTGAATACCTTCGGAACAACGGTGGTCCTGCCCTCGAGGTATTCCACAAGGCCCCTGAGTTCTGGATCCGTTCGCTGTCGTTCGGCGAAGTCGTCGGCACTTATGATTCCCAAGAAGGAGTCGTCCTCCTTGTCGTCCTGCGGCGGTGGGTCGACGGGGGCGCGAGACAGGCAGTCAGCGTCGGAGTGTTTCCTTCCGGACTTGTAAACGACGCTAATGTCGAATTCTTGAAGTCGTAGGCTCCACCGTGCGAGGCGACCTGAAGGGTTCTTCAAATTAGCTGGCCAACACAATGCGTGGTGGTCGCTCACAACTTTGAAGGGCCTGCCGCAGAGGTAGGGTCGAAACTTGGATGCAGCCCAGATGATCGCTAGGCATTCCTTTTCTGTTGTGGAATAGTTCGTTTCTGCCTTTGATAGCGACCGGCTAGCATAACTGATGACCCTTTCCTGCCCGTCAGTCTTCTGCACAAGGACGGCGCCGAGTCCTACGCTGCTTGCCTCGGTGTGGATTTCCGTATCGGCGTATTCGTCGAAATGTGCTAGTATCGGAGGCATCTGAAGGCGTCGTTTCAGTTCTTCAAATGTTTCGATTTGCGCCGTTTCCCACTTAAATGGCACGTCGGTCTTCGTGAGGCGAGTTAGCGGTTCGGCGATTCGTGAAAATTCCTTGACAAAGCGCCTGTAGTAGGCGCACAAGCCGAGAAAACGGCGCACGGCTTTCGTGTCGGTGGGGGGCGGGAAGGCAGCGATGGCAGCTGTTTTCCGCGGGTCTGGGCGAACACCACCCTTGCTGATCACGTGACCCAAAAACAGCAGCTCCTCGTATGCAAAGCGGCACTTTTCAGGCTTCAAGGTGAGGCCAGAAGTCTTGATTGCTTGTAGTACAGTGTCAAGGCGCCGGAGGTGTTCGTCGAAGCTTGAGGCAAACACAATGACGTCGTCCAAGTACACAAGGCAAGTCTGCCACTTCAATCCAGCCAGCACGGTGTCCATAACGCGCTGGAACGTCGCAGGTGCCGAGCAAAGACCAAAGGGCATAACCTTGAACTCGAAGAGGCCGTCTGGTGTTATAAAGGCAGTCTTCTCTCGGTCTCTCTCGTCGACTTCGATTTGCCAATAGCCGGTCTTGAGGTCCATCGACGAAAAGTACCTCACGTTGTAGAGTCGATCCAGGGTGTCGTCTATCCGTGGGAGAGGGTAGACGTCCTTCTTCGTGATTTTGTTCAGGCGGCGATAATCGACGCAGAAGCGTAGGGTTCCGTCTTTCTTCTTCACTAACACCACGGGTGACGCCCATGGACTCTTCGACGGCTGGATGATGTCGTCGCGTAGCATATCGTCGACTTGTTCTTTATGGATTCGCGTTCTCGCGTTGAAACTCTGTACGGGCTCTGCCGGAGTGGCCTGGCATTTCCTCTGTCATGATGCGATGTTTGTGACTGGGGTCTGGCGGATTCTTGACGATGACGAAAAGCAGTCCCTGGTATTTCAGAGCAGGGGTTTTGAGCTTGTTCTTGTTTATGCTTCGGAAGGCTAGGAATTACGTCGAAAACTGGTTGAGAAGCTTGGTTCGTCGGTGTTTGGCTCGGAAGAATCGGCGATGGCGAAAGCCATCGACGTAGCCGTGATTTCTTCGATGTAGGCGACTGTCGTGCCTTTGTTTACGTGCTTATACTCGTTGCTAAAATTTGTGAGCATCACTGTTGCTTTGCCTCCCCGCAACTCTGCTATTCCTCTTGCGACGCAAATCTCGCGGTTAATCAACTGGTGCTGGTCGCCTTCAATGACGCCTTCCAGGGCTGCTACTGTCTGAGAGCCGACGGAAATGATGACGCTGGAGCGAGGGGGAATGGTGACCTTGGTCTTCCAGCACATTCAAGGCATGCTTCCCTGGCGGCGTGTACCGCGGTAATGCTTTTTCTGTAGATAGTGTTATCGACTTCGATCTGAGGTCGATGACTGCACCATGAAGGCCTAAGAAGTCCATACCAAGGATGACATCTCGGGAGCAATGCTGAAGGACTACGAAGCTTGCGGGATAAATCCGGTTGTTGATGGAGACCCTCGCTGTGCAGATTCCTGCCGGCGTTACTAGGTGACCTCCCGCTGTGCGGATTTCGGGGGCCTTCCCAGGCGGTCTTGACTTTCTTCAGCTTCGTCGCGAACGGTCCACTGATGACAGAATAGTCGGCTCCAGTATCGACGAGAGCGGTGACGTTGTGGCCGTCGATGAGAACGTCGAGGTCACTCGTTCGTCGCCTACCGTTTCGATTTGGTCGCGGCGTCGGATCACGGCTACGTCGGTTTTGTTCCGCTGCTTCGTCGCTGTGCCGTCAGGTCTTCTTCGGGCCGTGAAGTTTCGACGTCAGGGCTTCGT
>NC_051178.1:84750532-84753032 GCF_013339695.2 Rhipicephalus sanguineus
ATTTTCGCCAGAGCAACCTTTTGTAACGTATTTCTGGTTAGTAAGCTCTGGTACGTGCTTCAAGTACTGCAGTGTTTCGCGTGTGAATGTACAAAGCTACACCGAATATTTGCTGTTTTCTTATGGGGTTCTTCTTGGGAGCGAACAAGTAGAACTAACCTTTTCAGGTGGGTTCGCTCTGGTGGCCTTAGTCTGTGTCATTGTATCTGCGTCAGTTAGTTAACCGGTTCATGTTCTTCCGAAATAATCGAGACCCGTTCATACGTACTGTTATACAGCTTAGGCTTGGGAGGGTGTTGCCGGAACTCGTGGTGGCTTCTGGAACATGAAAACAAATGTAGAGGTTACTTGAAAGAAGTAGCTAATTCGTGCCTCTTTTTAAAAACACGTTTTTTTTGGAATATCTCTGTTCTGTTTCCCGTAAAAAGTATACAAAGATCTAGTGGATACAGTTCTTCCTGTTCCTCTTTATAGAGCAATGTACCGTGTAGGCCCAGGTCAGAATGTCTTAAGCCGAGTAAAAAAATGGAGGTAACACCAGGAGTAAAATCCTTTTTCTTCAAATTACACAGTGCAACATTGCCTGTGAAAACATGGATGCAAGAAAAGGGCTTATTCGTTCCTTGGGGAGACCTTTGTTTACTCTGCAGGAAGCCGGAGACAATCGAACATGTTTTTCTTGACTGCTGGGATGCGGTCTTTTTTGGGACGTTCTTCAACGCACTTTAAAAAAGGATTTGCCCCTCGACGCCTACGGCATCAGATTTCTCCCGGTTGAAAAGAGGGAGGGGTGCCATTCGATCTAGTCATGTACTGGGCCTGCACAGTATATGGCAGTCAAGAATGGCGGTGCGCCATGCTGATACTAATGCACGTCCTGTTCGACAATACTTTTTCGAGTCTATATGTTCATTTGTGGAAACACAAAAGGTCAGGAAGATGTACCGGATTGGCTTCAAGTAGAAAGCCTTCTACAGATGAAGCAATTTTAAGAAGCTTGCAAACTCTATTTTTTATTATATTTTATTCTATTTTGTTCTTTGTACGGTATAATTTGTTTTCACTGCTGTATGTATGTACATAGGCAATAAAGAAAGAAAGAAAAAGACCGTGGCGCAGTCGATAGCGTGCCGGCATCTGTGTTGCGGACCGAGCGGTCGTGGGTTCGATGCCCGTTGACGGTACCTTTTTTTCTTTGCCATCTGATTGTGTATATTTTTCTACGTCATTTCCGTGACGGAAATACGTCACTGAAGTCTTGTTGGACCCGGGCATAAAACACTTTCGTGTTAAAAAACTTCTGGAGTAGAGGTCCCCTATACGCGCCCACGCGAGCGGGTGAAGCCTGGGAAACCGGTTGGCAGCCATCTTGCTCCAGGCAAGAGGCAGCACAGCTATCGCGCGGGCACCGTAATCGTGAGCTTCCGCGGGGGCGTTTCAGCATGCGAACGGGACAGTTAGTGTCACTTATGTGACCGATTTTTTTCTTGTCCTGCAATATTGAAGAAGGCAGTTTTTTACGCCATAGTTCATGGGCTGAAGCCAGGCACGTAGCCAGGGGGGGGGGGCCCAGTTCATGGGCTGAACCCAGGCCCGCAGCCAGGCGGGGGGCGCCCCCCCCCTGAAATTTTTATGACACATGGTTTTTACCGAAAATAAATAAAAAATAGGCGTTCTTCTCAAAGAGTCAAGGCTTTCAGAAAGTGGGCCCCCCCTGAAAAAAATCCTGGCTACGGGCCTGGCTGAAGCGTACTGATAACACGCAGCACATTCGCTTCCAGCATTCCCGAAGTAAAGTACATGGGGGAGTTAATAAGTGGTACATAAAATTTATTGAGCCCCAGCTTTTTTACACTTGTAAAGGGAAAAAACAACATATACAATGTGGTTTACACGTGAATCGATAAAAAAGCACAGTACACAGTAACTCAGAATCTATCATAATGTAGGCAGTCACGAACTGACGTAGTAAGCACGCGCTCTTAAAAAATAAACACAGCAAAAGAAAAGATACGAAAGCAGATTAATTGACTAGCTTGCTGCAGCTCTTGTTTACGCTCATTTACAAAATTTTAAAAATAACAGTCTGTCAGCCGCGTTCTTACTGCATCTCGGGAGTTTTAAAATGCGAAGCATTTCTTAGCGAAACTTCGAAAATTTGAAAATTTGAAAATATATTGTGAGTTCCAGGCCGCGCGCTGCGCCATACTGTTTGACTGGCGTGTTATCAGGGCCTCGACTACCGATCGGCGTGCTCTAATCGCAAACGCGGCCTGCCCACCCACGAAACCAAGTAGACCCATGGTTTAGATAGAAACGACATTCGATAATCCTGGACATATCGGATAAGGATGCCAGTAGCGGTCTTCCGCGCTTCGGTTTCGCTTTTAGCCAGCAATAATGGTCGGATTTCATCACTATGCCGAAATTGCCACCGGCCGTTTTTTGAAAAGCTCGAAGCGGCAACTGGCTCTACGCAGGAGGGCCTACAATTCTGTCA